>NW_027505930.1:0-96890 GCF_021521415.1 Bidens hawaiensis | reverse complement strand
ATCCATGCGGAACAGTTCAAAATTAAAATAGGTTACAACTTACAATTGCCACCTCGGGTGTTAATCGAAAAATAAATCTTAATCACATTTCACACATGAAAGTACACATCAACTATTTTAAACTACACGAATAAATAAAGGGAATTTTAAATGCATAAAAACTCCTAAATCATTTTATAAAATAATTTGATCATTAAGGACATAATTTCAATTTAGACATTTAGTATATACATCCTTAAAGCTTCCTAAATATGCAAATAAGAATATCCTAAAAAACATGGTTTAAATCACAAAAACTGACAAATTCATACATTTTGTCCTATTAACATTCTAAACCAACCAAAAAACAATATAAATCAAAGATAAGAGAGTAACCTTCATCAATAAATCAACAAAAAAAACCACACTAAAACAAAAAAAAAACTTACATCTCAAAAAGCTTTGCGCGATTCCCCCAATGGCCCGTATTAAACACAAGAATATCCGAATCAACCCACTTCGAGCTAATATTATCCAACTCATCGAGCTTAATCGTCGACTTAACCCTCTTTGGTGCACGTTTAGGAACCGAGCCAATTTGCATCAAAAAAACCGACCGATAAAACTCAACCGTTAAAATTATACGAACTACACCGAACACCCAAGTACCTAATCTTCTTACTAATCTTATTCCCATTAACCTCATAAACACTCGCCTTATCCTCCACACCGTTCATAAGCAAACATATCATACTCTCCCACTGCGTCCGACTCAACGAGTCACCAACAAACACAACCCGCTTCCCATGAAGCCGTTCCAAAATCCCACCAACATTAAACCTCAAAACATCGCAATTCTTCGGTTTCCATCGCCATTTAAGATACCCTTTATCTTTCCTACCATTAGCTAAACAATTAAATCCTTTTTCGGCAAACGGGCATCGAGACGCGTTGTATAAAGGGTATGTTTCGGTTTCATCAAGAACCCAAGTGCCATCATAATAATCACACACTATGTTTTCATTTGAATTGTTGGAATTGGTAATTAGGGGTTGTTGAGCAATTGCAGGTGGAAATGGAACTGGTTTGTGTAAGTATATGTACCCGAAAAGTAAAGAGTGTAATGAAGAAACAAGATGTGATTAGATTGAATCTGGTGATTGATTTAAAAGGGTGTCTTTTGAGATACAGCCAATTGGAAATTGAAGTGAAATGTATTGGGATAATAATATGATTTCCAACAAATTTCATAGTTTAGAAGAAACATTAAAACCTGAATGCTGGAGTTAAGGCATTGAATGAAGAGAGTTGGTGTTTGTTAACTGAGGTTGTGGTGAATGATTGTAAGAGTAAGAATTGGAGAAGATGATGGTGATGTGTAAGCTACAAGTTTGGTGAAGGTTATAAGTTATGTGTCGGTGATGATACTTGAAACTACCAAACGACAACATCAAAGCATTTCTTTTATATGATGCCCCTCCGGTTTCTTAGGAGACATCATTTACACAATTCACATTCAGTCTATTGTAAGTGAGGTTTTTAAATATGGTGCTCCAGCGATGCAGCAGTATACGACTATACACGTCTAATGTTAGTATACTTGTAACCTTGGTACGTGCGTAACCCGACGTAGGTATGCGTTTAACGTGGCATCAGGCGTGTAACATGTGTCGGTAATTGCATCACACGATGCCTTAACATGAGCAACCCTGGTATGTATATACTATATCATCCGTGTAACGAATGCTCTGAACGTGTGTTGCCGGTGACAAAATCAAGAAGTAAAGATGAAATGTAGAGTAATTTCAAACAAACCGCTTTTTAACACAACCCGTTTTGACGCAAAACCCGTTCCGACAAAGTTTTAACCTGAAGCCCGTTTCTACCAGAACCCATCCCGACCTGAACCAAATTAACCATCAGCCGAAACCGCCAGACTCATTGTTGGTAAAAACTGGTTATCACGTAATATGTTAGTTTTAGAACTAATAAAGTATAACAATATAATGCTCAAATTGAAGGGAATAAGATTCTCGTTTTTATGGTGGAATTGTTTAAAAAAAATATTAATGTGTGAAGAAGTTATGGCCGTTTCTACCATAACTCATCCCGATCTGAACCAAATTAACCATCAGCCGAACCCGCCCGACTCATTGTTGGTAAAAACCGGTAATCACGTAATATGTTAGTTTTAGAACTAATAAAGTATAACAATATCATACTCAAATTAAAGGGAATAAGATTCTCGTTTTTATAGTGGAATTGTTTAAATAAATATTGATGTGTGAAGTTACCATGATGTTTGGGACAAAATTGTTGAATTTTCGGGAAAAATGTGTGTTTTCCGGCCAAAAACGTTTTTCCAGCGACATAAAACTAACGACGTTAGAATTCTGTTAGTCGCGGAACGTTAGAAAACAAATACGTTAAAAGTTGGGACCGTCAGCAGCCAATTCGTTGGTTGGGACCGGCAGTGACCAAAAGACGATAGTTGGGACCAATAAAAATCAATTTTCCTTATTTAAATTAACAAAAGTTAACCAAAGTTAATGGGTAAAAAAACTGTAACTATTTTAAATAAAACTAAAGAAACCGTGAGATTAAGAGTTACAAAGACTATTTTGCCCTTTTTAAAAGGTAGTACCATATGCTTTGTGGGTTGTAAAACTCTTAAAAATTTGCTCTTAATTTTGTCCATTAGATTCTCTTTATAATATATAGTATAGATATCGATGAAGTGGTTTACTTTAGGGTGTGAATGGAGGATTTTTCTGTATATTTGAAAATATTTTGAAAATGGTTGTGAGTAAATGAAAAGAAATGGTAACGATAAAGTTATAAAAATGTATAATTTAATTGAAAAAGGGAGGGGGGGAGAGAAAATGTAGTGATTTTTAGTGTAATTTTGGATTTGAAGATAAGGGATTTGATGGGAATGCTCTTAGGCTATGTATTGAGGGCGACATATTTAGGGATAAGTGACATGTGGCGCACAATTAGCAAAGTAGAGAATATTTGTTTTAGGGGGTGTATTGATGTAGTCCAATATATTTATATTTATTTATACCATGCACATAATAATAAAATAATAATATTTCCAAACAATGATTCTTCAGCCCTCTTATCGCGAAGGGAGAGGGGTGTTTCAATTAAAATCGTCCATTTTACCGCCCCAATACACTTGGCCTTAGGAAAGAGGGGCACCATTGGGCAAGGAGCATCGGTGCATATACCCTACAAGGGTGATAGTTATGAGTTTGAAAGAAATATAACAAATGTAATAATTAAACTATAATCAAAGCGTATTATAATCGAAATATTTGTCATCTTACGTACCAGAACGAGTAGTGATGGGGCATGTGTCACCCCGATAGATTTATCAATATTTTAGAGAGAGAGAGAGAGAGCTATGAGTATGAGTGGGAAGGAGAGGAGAGGAAAGGAGAGAGGGTGTTAGTTTAGTGGAGTGTTGCCTTTGATTTAAGTGAGTTTGGACATAAAATTGTGAGCGTTTTCATCTTTTCAAACATTTTGATAGTTAGTAGTACCTACTACCTAGCTGGTCAAGTTCTGTGTACTAATTCTCCTCGATATTGGGCCTCTTCCTCCCGGAGCCCAAGTATAATAGGAAAGGGACTGAAGTTGTCAAATTTCAAAAAGGTTCTTGCTTCTCTCCTCTGTTTGTGAAAATTTGCTACTAATTGGGTGCCAACGTAGCTGTGTTGTTAGCAAGTTGAATAAGCTATGACCCTCTTTAGATTGTCATTTAGTAGACAGTGAGCGAGCATCAAACACCTACTCCTATCAAAATGTATTTATCCGTTCTATTTTGCGTTTCAATTTGGCCAAAGGTGCATGTCATCGGTACCCCAAAGCTCTTAGGTTATTCGATTTGTTCAGAAAATAAACGAGAGATGAGGTGACATTATGGGATTGGTGGGTATTGGGATAGTTTATTGGAGCACCATCCCCCCCCCCCCCCCGCTTATAACCGTATAACTCGCACGAGTTGTACTGGATTTCCGTTCATCTCTTTACATTCCGTCCATCATTTTACAACATGAGTTTGACCAGAATAATATAGGAGTCGTATAACGGTATAACCTATACGACTTGATATTATTTATACAAGTAGCAAGGCTATCTCTGAGAGTGTGTGAAGTAGCCTGTGCAAGTAAAAAAAAGCCCTCTAATATAAACTTTTATCTACATGTATACAAGTGATAAAAGGAAATGTGTGATAACATTAAAACAAAATAATATTATTGTAGCAAATTAATTTATTTTAAATAGTTAGACAAATTGTGAGGCTCTTCTAGCCTTTCTTTTAGCCATCAACTCTTCATATTTATACTTTTTAATATCTCGTTTTTAATAGTTATCTATGTCAATCTGTTAAGTCTTTCTTTACATTTTATACTCCTTTAACTAGATTTTTGTCAATAATAGTATGAGCAATAGGCTTTCAACCTTTTGCTTTAAAGCTGTTTTTGTTGGGCTTTTGTTAAAAAAATAATTTATTTAAATACATATTATTATTTTTTTTGAAAATTATGGGCCCCTCAAGTTAGTGGGCCTTGTGCGCCTACACACCTCACACATGCCCAAAAAAAACTCTAACGAGTAGTATAGAGTAATACGACTCCTTACTACTCACTACTCAGACACCTTTTATACGACTCGTTTAGGTATTCCATACACCAAGACCGTACCGGCTTTTTAGAACACCTGTTTGGCCATACTCATATACGACTTATGGTTTATACAAGTAGTATAGAGTCATACGACTCATATAAACAAGGTAATTGTTTGATCCGTGCCAAGCTTCTCACTTGTTAGCTTGATGGACATATTTAAAAGCAAAATATTTAAAACCGGCCGATTAGACAAAATTTGATGACAATTTTAAAATAGATCTCGATAAAGATCTATAGCTACGGCTAACGCATATAGTGGCGTTGTAAAGAGCATTGACATACAACATTGAAAAGAGTCCCGGGACACAAAAAGTTAGGCCATTAGGGTGGTGGGAGTGGTTTTACAATCCCGGTCATCTTGCTTTGACCCCAATTGGGGCGAGACGGTGTTCCCACTTCTCCCATCCTAAAAATTAATCATCCATTCCAAAAGTCCACTCGACACCCACTTCATTTCTTCTTTGATCTTCATAGATATCGGTGTGGGTGCAGGGCGGTTAAAAGATACCATCAGGACTGCTAGGTACACCACCGCGGCCCCTTTGGTACCAACTGAAAAGCATCCTGCTCAAGATAGCCACCCCGATATCTATGAAGAGAAAGGGAGAAATGGAAGTATTCGGGAATGATTTTCGGAATGGAGATGAGTTTTGGGATGGTAACGCCACCTCGTCCAAGCAAAGATGTTCAGGATGGTGGCACCACTCCCACCACCCTGAGGGAAAAAAGCTCAATACAGATCTCCAACTACGTGATACAATCCTTTAATAACATCAAATCAAGGTATTTGATTTTTTTGACATAGTTGAAATGTTTACAATTTCATAGAAATTCAAGAGTTTGACAATAACAATTAACAATAACAAGTTAAGGAACTCGAGCTTTACGACTACTCGAACTTGATTCACTGAAAAAAAGCTATAAGTGAGTCCGTGTGGTATTCTATAAAAAAATAAAATAAAACAAAACAATTTAACAGATTATACAAATTTAAAAATCTGCATGGATTCTAACTATAAGCAAAGAGTCAAATGGAGTGGTTATTCGCCACTCCCTTTGCTTTTTGCTAAGGGGTCTTCCTTTCCCCGCTTTCTCTCTATTAACCTTAACATCCGCTAAACCCCAAGTACAACATGCCGTTTCCAAGTCAAATGATTCAAGTCTCAAAACACCGTCATGCTCACATGATGGCGTGGCATCCTCGTCTCTTGTTGTGTATTTTACATACATGGGGCGATCTTTGAATCTTTCAAGATCCTGTGGGACCCTAACTACCCTTTCGAGCCCGGGTGAAGATACCTATTAAAAGAACAAAGAAAGTGTTAAAAAGATATTATCTGTATATAACATATTCAAGTTGTTGGGTCAATGAGATATACATTCACAAAAAATGCGGACAAGCAAAACGGGATTTTTATGGGAAACAATATTATAAAAAGTTTGAATGAGAAAAATCCCAAACTGCCTCAAACGAGCTTAAAGTTTGTATTAAAACGCAAAAAAAGCAAATAAATAGTAAATCTTTTAGCTCAACTAATATAACCCTTTAGAGACATAACATGATGCAAATCAACCTATTTATAACTGACGGGCCAATTTGCACTCATTTATGTAAAAACGGTTCAACAGGTGAAACATGTAAAGTTCCACCCTTCGCCAAAAAAGTATATGATACTTCTCTTTTCATTTAATCGCCTATCAAAGGCCTTGCATGCTCTTGGCCTCAAAGGGTCCAAGACAGATACTTCTCTTTTCATTTACTCACCAAGATGCACACTATTATACACACACACAAACTTAATTTATTAAAATTCAGGACACAATAACTAAAAGCATTGGCTGGTCAACCCATCCCATTTAGATGTGACTTAATAATATACCCATTGTTAGCTCGAGTGATACAACAGGAATAGATCCAGCAGCCTCAGCCTGGTCTAACTGCTCTCTATACGCATTTGAGAAAGCTTCAATATTCTCCATGGTGGGAGAACCTGACCTGTAAAACATTTTCTATTTATTAATATTCGGAAAAACTCGTGTTTTATTAATATTTGCAATCACTTCTAGTAGATAAATATGATACTTTGTGTATTGAAACAACAAAATGATATTATGAATCACACTTTCAAATGAGACATAAACACTTACTTGTTAGAAAGCCTCTCGATACGCACTCGAATTGCAGCATTCAGTAAAGTCTTAAACGCATATATTCCCAACTCTCCATTAAAAGATAAAGAAACTTCTTCCGCGATCGTTAAAACTTCTTTGTCCCACGTGGTCCCCGCCAAAGAAATTCCACCTCCTCCGCCTCCATCCCCAAACTAAAAATAATATTATAAGCGTAAAATTTTTCAAGTACCGCTTAATACACATCTTCATCCATATTAACTTGCTAATAAGCTGTAAATATACTAAATCTAGACCAATATTATTAGCCAACTTACTCTAGGTTCGGCATCTTCATCCAAATAATCATCTTGGAAGTCATCATCATCTTCATCAAATCCCTCTATACAAACATCAAATTTGTCATTAGATCAGTAATACATAAATTAATAACACATTGTACAGTACAAGTTTAAATTAGCTCATATCGAAGAACAGTACAGTTAAAGTTAGCTCATATTAAAGAACAGGACAGTTTAATATTAAAGCTCAAAATGTTCCATACTTAAAGTGGAAATTAAGAAACAATTAACTAAAGTTAAAGACTTTGTAACTCGCTGGTGCAAAGAGAATAAGCGTATCACCTTCCTGTAGAAGAAAAGGTCCAATTTTGACTTTGAAAGTCAAAACAGTTGTAAAAATCGCTAGGCACTAGTCAGGAGGTGGGGTAAGACTAGCGATTAATCAGGATTAATAGGGATTAGTCGGGATTAATCGGATTAAAATTTATATGTAAATTTTCAAAACATATATGTTACAAATTTTACGTATAAAATTCTCAATTTTGACCGTTTTGGACAAATGGGGACTAATCGGCGAAAACTCGGTGATTCTAGTCGGGATTTTTACAACACTATACAACTATGCAGTTGTGGTAACTTGTTAATATCATCTATTACAAATGAATTGAATATTGATTATCTTATTATTATTATTATTAATATTAATATTATTATATCATTGTGAAAAGAAATGAAACCACCCTAATTACCCAAACAACTTGCTAAAACCACCAACACAAGCAATTATATATATTACAAATGAAATAAACAAGTTCAATTTCAATTAGTACCATCGTCATCATCAAATTCTTCGAATTCGTCATCCTCTGACACCTCGTCAACAATGGAAGGACTGAGAACCGGTTCGGGTGAACGGTTCTTCTTTTTGGCGGGTACGAGACATGGATGTGTTGTTCTATTGGATGATAATAATAATAATAAGGTTGAATTAGAAGAATATGGGATTTGGGGGAAACTGATATTATTATTATTATTATTAGGGTTTAAGGGATTGGATTGTGATGATGGTGAATAAATATGAGTAGCAAATAGTTTCCAATGGGATGATGGAAGTAACAGATTGAACTCATTTCAATCGGATTGCTTTACGAACTGGTTTAAGGAATGGAAGGTTTTCAAACTTATGATTTCGCTTATTTATAAATTGTGTTTTCTTACTCGTTTCTACTTTATTTTAATTTTTTCTATATCTCAAGATGTAAGATGTTGGTAATTAACCGAGTCGGATATGTCGAGTTTTAGCCTAAGTATTTCATTATGGTGTATGGGATTAACTGATTAAGGGGCTAGATTGTTAGTTGGCAATAAGTGTGATGGTTGGACATAATGCCAAGTAGTTCGACATAAGTAGTTGGACATAAATAAATATAGTTGGCAAGTTGGCTAACTAGTATAAATAGATCTATCAAGTAACGATTAGAAATCACCCACCACATCATTATCGCTACCACTATCACAACCAAAGGTTATTGTAATCAGTTTTGAGTTAGTTTCTGGTTATAATACAAGTCGGTTACACATATATTCTTCGTTAATTATCGTTTATCAATCTCGATAAGAGATGTTTTTTCAAGCTCAGACTCGGCTCGTTTATCATTTATTATGTTTTTTATTATTTTAATATATATTAATAAAATCTTAAATGAACCTAAGCTTGGCTCGAGCTTATGCAGTACCTTAAACGAGCCAAATCTCGGCTCAAGCTCAGCTATGCAATGTAAAATTAATATATAACGTAAAACTTAAAAATACACAAGACTCATTAAAGTTTAGGCTCGACTCAAGCTCAAAAGATCTTGGCTTGTTTCAAGCTTTTTATTGATCAGAGCTCGAGTAGCTCGCAAACAACCTTGCTCGTTTCACTTCTGAGAATAATGCAAAAGCATGGTTGAAGAATCTAATAAAAGGGTTTTCTTGGTTTATTTGATGGAATGATTCAAAAACCTCTTTTTGATTTGAGGATTTCTTGTCATGCTATCAAAACGTAACATTATGGTCACCGAACATGCTCTATAAGGTCTTTTCCTTGTATATTTTGGTTGTCGTTTGATTTATTTATTTGTTGTATAGACTATCCATAGTTTTAATTAACAAATAACAATGCTTCATTTGTTGGAAACTTGGAATGACGCAGAAACCTATTTGGTTATTTGGTTTGGGCTAAGGGCGTTAATACAAGCAAATGGTCTTTTAAATTAATACAAGACAATACGATTTAACAATAACAACAAACAAACAAGCAAACAAACTGACTCTTCTCTTGCATCAAGCCACCAACAATAATAAAACTACTAAACTCAACCTTATGTAATTAATCATCATAATACCACATCATAACCACATGTTAACCCTTCGCAAGCCTTCCAACATATGCCTGCACCAACAAACACGTTTTTACTGTTATCATCCGTTAAAAACATAACTGATTTACATTAAGTAAAAACTAACCTCAACAAGCTTGGTAATTTTGGATTTAGAAAGCGCCAAATACTGATCTGTTTTCTCTTGCGTTCGGGGGATATTAACTCCTTCAATTGTACCCGTAACTTTCTCAACCACTTTCTTCACAATCGTTTTATAAACGTCTCGACTCATTTTACCTTCTTTCCATGTCGGCTTTAAAATCTCTTTGACAAACTCCACAAGGGAGACCTTGAAAGCCCGCATTGCCTTTTCATCATTTCCCATATTGCTCTCATCTACCTCACTTTTTCCAACATTCATCTTGGATTTTTCAGCTACTTTGCTCTCATTGGCTTCCACTTTTCCAACTGGTTCCGGTTCCTTGGACTTTTGACTCTCCATTGGTGCACTAGCTTTGACCGGCTCGCTGACCACTGTAGAGTAAAGCAGCCCGAGGGCGGCGAAATCGAGGTTTTGTGATGCCTGAGGGAGACTACTTGCTTGTGGGATATCATTTCTGGAAGCTTCTAGATGTTTACCATTTTCATCAGCCAAACCATTAAACTGGCGATTAGTTCCATTCCCGTTCATATTAATATTGCCACTATTGTTGTCGGGAATAAATCGGGATTCTTGATAATCATTATGATCCTGTGACCTACCTTCATAGACCTCTGATTTTGAAACATCGTGAGAAAACCTGCAATTATCATCGCGGTTGCATCTACCCATTAAAAAGAACTTGCATGGTTGCTTGATATCTTGGTTTGATTGCCGCCTGTTATCTTGATCATTATAACCACTTTTATTGGTTCTAATGTGCTGGGACCCACCTGAGTAATCGGATCTATTATTGAGTCGGTTTGAATCGCCTCTAGATGGGCTTGTAGCCCTACCCTGTTCCCTGCCTCTACTCCTACTCCGGCTTCGGCTCCGGCTCCTGCTCCTGGCTAGCCCCCTAGTCCTACCACGGTCCCGGGCTCGATCCTGGTCCCAAGGCCGAATTCGATCCTGATCCTGGTCCCAGTCTTGGTCTCGATTTCTGGTTCGGTGTGGGCTCCTACTACGGGCTCTATCTCTGCCACCTACTGCTCGACTTCCGCTCCTACATGTAGCATCAAACAGCAAGAAAAACATAAAAATAAAATAACAATAAAAATTACCACTGTGATAACAAGGTCAATTTATTAGGAGGCGATCTATTTGGACTGTGTTTTATTGATAGCTAAAATCCACATGTAGCATCAACTGAAGGCATAAAAAAAGGTGCAAATAGAAAAACTCCTGTCTAGCAACTGATTCGGGTTTATGTTGTATCGGTATATGCTAACGGGTCAAAGTTAGCTAAAAACCGACGTGGAAAGCTAAAGATAAAAAAATAACATTAATAAAAAAAAGTTAAACTTAAAATACCTGCTATATTGTATTGGTCAAATGTAGATAGGTAGCTAGAAACTAACATGGAAAACTAAAGATTAAAAAAAAACCCATGTCTGGTAACTGATTTGGTTTATATTGTATTGGTAACAGGTCAAACGGGTCAAGTATAGATAGATAAAAACCCACGCGCTGCATTAACAAAAGGCAAAAGATTAAGAAAAAGTAAAAGTAGAAAAGGCAAATGTCAGGCAACTGATTTGGGTTATATTGTATTGGTAGCAGGTCAAAGTTAGCTAAAAACCCACGTGGAAGGTTAAAGAGATTAAAAAAGTTAAAATAGAAAACCTCATACCGCATTGATAACGTGTCAAATATAGATAGTTAGCTAGAAACTAACATGGAAGACAAAAGATTAAAAAAGAACTAAAGAAGTATAAAAATAGAAAATTTCCATGTCTGGTAACTGATTTGGGTTATATTGTATTGGTAACGGGTCAAACGTAGATAGTAAAAGACTCATGGGTAGCATCAACAAAAGGAACTAGATTTAAACAATTAAAAATAGCATAACCCATGTCTGGCAACTGATTTGGTTATATTGTAGTGGTAAAGGGTCCAATTTGGATGGTTAGCCGAGAAGTAAACAGTTTGTATGCCTTAAAACTGCTTTATTGAAGAAAGTAGGATAATAATAATGGTAGCAATAAATAGTTTTAACTAATCATATGCAATATGTTGATTATTGTGAAATTACAAAGAAATGGACAATAGAAGTGTTGATGAGACAAAATTATGTTATAACTTTTAATTGACTTTTAATGAGAAAAAGAAATGCAAACCTATTGGGTTGACCGTATTGACCTTCCCAGTCATCAAAAGCACGATCTGCCATCATTCTATGCTTGTCATTGATGTTATCATTATCCATTAACATGTTTTCATTTCCTTGAGTAGAGAAATCATCAGACATTAAAACATCATTGATGTCTAAATTTGACCGTTTCGGTGAACCATCGTTTGAGTTTAACTCTTTGGTCTCGTTTTGAGATTCTTTACCATCCCATAAAGATTCGGATCTTCTACGCCTACCACTCATAATCTCGGCTGTTAAACAATGATTCTGCAGGTTTTATACCTTCTCTAATCAAAATACAGCATAATCTGCAGATGAAAAAAAATATTTTAATACATAATGATAATAAATCACTACAGTATTGATGCAACATGGGCCCCGAATTATCCACCATTTTGGTGTTTTAGTGCATTTTGATACAGTGACTAATTATATAACTGGTGTTAATAATCAGAAACTAAAATGTTCAATTGTTCATAAGCATATACTTTTAAAGCTACTTGATAAGACGTACAAGCATAAACCAGACATTCAGAAAGCTAAATTTTGACGAATTAACAAATAAAACAATACCAAAGAATAACTTTTTAACTTTAATAACTATTACAACTATATGAACAAAAATAGAAGCTGTATGAACCCAAAGCAAATGTGACCCGTCACTACATTCTTTTCAGATAACAATTAAGAGAAAAAAAAACGTGCTAAAAGTGAAGGAAGTCCCTAGATAATTAGCATCAGAGAATACATTTGGTATTACCCTTTTTTGCCAAAATAAAGCGTTAAAACTGACATGCCTTCAAGAGACTCGTCAACCCTTTGATAATTTCCCAACGTACATCCAAGCAAGGTTTTAAAAAGCGAGAAGCGTGCCGAGGCGACAAGGTCTATAACCAAAGCGCAAAAGCACACACTTTTCGTACGCACAGTGCTTATGCACTTTTTTTTATATATCTTGTAGGTCTTTATTATCCTCTACCCTAAATTTAGCTATAAATAAGCTTTATATATGATTTAGCATACTAATTAGATACATATACGACCTAAAAAGCCTGTGGTACAACATTGTGATGCTCAAAAACTACAAATGTACAAGAGGAGTGTGCCTCTAAACGTGGATTGACGCCTAAAACTGCGCCTCGCCCGCTTTCAAAAACCAAGCATTCAAGTTGGACATGATAATGCACACAACTCGTGTGGTGTGCTTTAAAGATTGGTTTGTAGGATGGAGCGGTATGATTATAAATTGGTTTCAATTCAAAATAAACTCCATATCCAACAAATTCAAGCTTCAATATATACTACATCTATATATGGTTTCATACCCTCTTTATGCAATGAAATAGTTCAAACCATTCCTTTTCTAAATCTATTCAATTGTTATTCTACCTTGAAGGAGAGAGCAAAGAAAATATGTAATCACTCAAGACTTTTGACTTCAAAGAATGGTGTCTATATGAACTGAGGGTCTCACTGGGAGCAGCTTCTCTCTATCTCCTGGGATAAAGGCAAGCTTTGCCCTCATCCCACCCTCCCCATAACATACATTTTGAATGTTTTTTTAAGGTGCATTTGTTTGTTTTGTTTATTCAATCCTTTGACCTAAGAAAGATTACCATGCCTTGAAAATTGAGATTTGGAAGTTAATGGAACAATCACCTTCTAGAATTGTTGCATCTATCAAGTATCAACTCCAACCTTTGACTTCAATGACTTGATCACCCAATATGAGATCTTATATGAAGGTTCTTCAACACATCTCCAACTATTATTGAATGCTCGATGCAAACCATTGAATCTCCAACTACACCAATGGACACCGCATTAATGTGACCCACCCATAATAACAAATCAATTTCAAGGTGTGTGCAATTTTCTCTTTGGTAAAACAATGTTTACATGTTGATGATGTGTTAATGTGTTGAACTTATCACCGCTCATCTATCAACCAAGTATATCAACCTATGACATTCGTCAACCTATTAAAGCAAACTTATGTCGTGTCATTTACGTAGTGCCATGTGAAAAAAAATTCCTTCAGATTGCAAAGCTTTAAGCTTTAGCTACGCATCATAGCTTCTATGAAATTCATAGTGTTTATGATATCAAAATATGACGGTTCAAACTTCAAAGCTTATATGAAATTCATTGCTAGCCTCTGTATATTTTTCACAATATGCTCATCATTTTCCTCTTATATTTCATTATTTTTTCATCATTAGCTTCATATTTTCTTCACAGCGTAGCACATGGAGAAGGTGTATGGCCATGTATGTTTTCAAAGACAGTTGCAAGAAATTTGACGACAATTCCAATACAATCGAAGACTGACAATGTCATGTAGAAGATCTCTTCAAAACCGTCATGTGCTAAAAGCGAAAGCTTGAAAATGTTGAAATGTGGTTTTCTTTATTACATAGATGGACTAGATGATCATGATTGGTTGCGATGTAAACATATTTGCCTATGTGTTGCCCAGGATCAAGAAAGGTTGGCTATAACAAGAGCAATGTGGAATTTCACAATTGGAATATGTGGGACCAAGAGATGAGGATATGACTTTTGAAGATAATATCACGTGGACGAGAAAAAACACAGCCATCTACACATGTAAAGATCACAAAAAAACAAAAAGAATCAAGAACATATCACATGCCAGTGATATACAAGGCGCCTAGATGTACACTCAAAGCTAAAATTAACAAGCGATTCAAGTAAGAATAGCTATTTGGATATATGTTGCGTTATTGTGGAATTAATCACTATTAATAACCACCATAAAATACAATATGATCAAGTGCACTATGCACAAAAAAAATACACTTATACCAAAATTCCAATAATTTAAACCAGTTAAGGAAAGCTGCAAATTAGGTGAGGTCTAGTGGTCCACCAACTATATAAAGACTCGCTTTATGTAGTTTGCACATTATTAACATGTGTGTATCCATTGATCTATGGTTAAGTATAATTCATTGATAAAAGCCGTATACCTAAGAAATATGATATCAGAGACCTCGAGATGCATCAAAATCGTATCAACTTTCTAAAAGTTTCTTAACGTGTCTACACAACTTCAGTGGCTTCTATTGCAAGTTGCTTAACCTGTATAGCTATCCTAATACTACATGTTTATCCTGATATTTGCCTAGTGCTGTTACATAAAGCAAGCTAGAATAAGAAATTGAAGAGGCAAAAGGTAAAACACATAATATATATACATACATACATATAAACACTAGCATACTACAGTGTAAACTGGATTAACATCAATCATTTCCTAATTTGAATTAACAGACACAATAAACACTAATCAGTTCAGTTTAACGAACAGAAAGTAAACATATATAATCAGAAGATCTAACGTCTAACTAACAATCCTCTAGGGTTTATTATAAGATGTGTAATTGATAATTGAATCTGTAAACCCTAAATGAACAGTGCGAGAGAGAATGAAGATTACCTGTAAAAAACCCTAGAATTTGTGTGATATCATTGTTGAAAGAAAGGATGTTCGTTTCGGTGAGTGGATTTTGGGTGATTTAATTGTAATTGTAATTGTATGAGTGAGTCAACTGGTGGTGATTTGGAGATATATGGAACTGGGAAGCCTTGATATTACAGTGACCTTTCTGCAAATAGATGGTTTTCATATTAGTCCCTGTGATTAGGATATGTTCCTTTTCTTAGACAATAAGTTTGTAGAATGTAGAAACTAGAAAGTGGCAACAAATTTCACTATTTGCATTTTCTTTTAAAAATTTACAAATATGGTTCTAAAATATTTACAGTCATTATAGTCGTTTGAGATACAACGGATTGCATGTATATTCACTTTTCAATGGGATCGATTTTGTCGTTTAAAAGGGGTAATGACGTAACTTGTTGTCCATTTACCCGTCATTCTATTGTAATTTGATTATTTTATCTAATATAAGAAATGTAGTTTGCAAAAAAAAAAAAAGATGATAAACATATATAATTGAAAATAAAAACTCACTCAATTACAATAGAATGTTGTATTAGATCTCACTCAACCGTATTTTGGTTAAGACAAAATTATATAAACTAAAAACAAAAAAGTAAATAGCAATATCTATACCTATTTTGTTGGGTGAGAATCAGTTCGGCACATATTTGGTAAAAAACTATATGGTTTACAATAAAACACGTATATATATTTTTTAAAATACTACTTCAAGATCCGTACCGTAATAGTATACCTAAAAAAGAAGAGAGGTAAAAATACATACTTAATATTGTAAAGTCATTGAATAACTTTTTTGTGTTCATAGTGTAAAACGTTTTCTTGGTTGTAGGTAACGGAGAAATATTATTTTATTTTAATAAATTATATATTGCACTTACTATTTAATTTTACAAAATAATGTTTTTATATTTGAGCAGTGACTTAACGAATATCACTAAAGGGTCTTTAGTCAAGCGGTATTGACTAAAACTTTCTTTTATTATCGTATGATGAAAATGATAAAATTATGTGTAATTTAAACACACACCCCTTATCTGTTCCGTACTTCCGTTAACATTCGAGTCAATTAATATAGTTCCGTTAATTGGTTTAATATTATTTACTCCCTAATAATCGCATTATCCGTAGGTTAGTTAGTTGAAATATCCACGTCACCTTAACTCACCTCTGGAGATACGAATAGAATAGAATAGAATACGATATCACCCCAAAACGTATTACACATATCCCAAAGCCTCACACTTTTCACCCAACCGATCACACTCCAAACTCCATAAAGCCTTCTCTCAGTTCCATACAAATTTCTTTTATTTCTGCAACACTTTTGCAGCTTGTCATATTGTACAGAAGTCTTCAACTACCTGTGAGCACAATTACATTGGGAACCGCAAAAGCAATCAGTTCATATATGTAAGTTAACTTTCTCTAGGGTTTAACGAAAGTGAATTTGTGTAATGTGTATGTATCTGTTGCCGATTGATTTTCTGTGCATGCTTTCAATTACGTGTTGAATCGTCAGTGTTTATCACAGCATGTCATTTTTATTCTATTTTATTTTGGTTAGGGTTTGTAGAACGAATTCGTGTTCATCTGATTCTCATTGCTTGTATATTATTGTGATTTTTTTAGCATTATTCGATTCAGATTTTGGACTTGAATTGGCTGAATAAATTATGTAGAAATTTGCACTTATGAAGAATGAAATTTAGAAGATAGCTTAGTTGCTTTAGAATACCTAGCCACAGAGTGTCTGCATAGCAGATTTATAGCAGTTTATTTCTTAAGCAGTTAATGCAGGAAAATATTGGATATCGATCAAGGACCGACAATTTGAGATATCGGTTATCACGGTGGGATATCGGTATTTTCAATTTTTCATATCATGCAGAATTTATATGTATAGCAATTTAACACTGACAATTTAGTATACTCTTCTATTATTTATTAACAAATTATCCTTTTGCAACTTGTAAAACACTAACAATTGTAGCAAGTAGGAACTAACTAAGACTTAAAACACTAACAATTGACAATTAAGACTTAAAACACTGATCTCCGGGAAACTCGGTGATATATCGATCAATATCGCCAATATTATCAGTACCGATATTCTGACCGATATTTGGACAAATATTTCACGTGAGGACCGATAATCGATATCCCACTGACATTGACTGCATAGTTTATAGTTTTCAATTATCATTGCATATGTAAAAAACTGTTTGGATCTATGCATAAGGTTTGCCTATGCAAGTCAATCAAAGCTATGAAATTACGAGTGTTCCTATAGATACACCAGTGAAGCTATACAGACACCAAGTGACGTCGTCATCCGGATTGTATGACATGACAAAAATTGCCATACGTTATATGGCGCGTATCATGTACCGGATTGTGTGACTTTTTCAGTGGCTTTGTCAGTGGCCACATCAATCACGCACCGCATTATGGCGCGTATCATGTACCAGTCTAACACGTTATATGACCCCGTATGACATGTCAATGGCGTCTGTATGGTGTGTTAGTGGTCTTCTAGACAGCCAATTACAACATATTAAAAAGTTGTTTTTCTAATTCATTGTATGTCATTGTAGTGGAAGTGTTATTGGTGTAAGTTTCTAATGGGATGGAGGGAAGTGTTGGTTTCTCTATCTTTCGCTCTCACTCTGGCAGAATCATCTAGCAGACCGTTATCATTGTGGTCAACAAAACTTGATGACAGTCATTCTTTTCTCTACAATTGGACAATCTTCAGTTCAAGCTTTTGTGTACTCGTTGCTCTGATCCTCTCAATGTATCTAATCTTTGAGCACTTATCTTCTTACAATCAAGCTGAGGTATTTCGTTTTTTGTTATGTAACATTAGATTTTGACTTTATTTTACATCAAATGGGTCAAACCTTGATCACAGTTGGCGATAATTGGATCTTAGTTAGCTATTTGCATTATCTTAAACTGATGGAAGTGATAATTAATTTAATTGCAGGAGCAGAAGTTTTTAATTGGGCTCATTTTGATGGTTCCTGTTTATGCACTGGAATCTGTATGAAATATCCATTTTGTATTTTTCTTTTTGCATCCCTACTTGTATCTAATTTTGACCTTTTGGAATGTGGACAGTTTTTGTCACTGTTGGATTCAGATGCTGCATTTAATTATGAAATAATCAGGGATTGTTATGAAGCATTTGCTTTGTATTGCTTTGAGAGATATCTGATAGCTTGTTTAGGTATGTTTTGTTGATAATAACCTTCTCATTGATAATTTATTTCAATAAAGTTAGATTATTATTGTAGCAACATTTTACCTTTTTACCTAATCATATATAAATAGAGTAAGTTACACAATAGTAACCAAGTTTCCAAGTGTTCTACTAAAGTCACTTAAAGTCTTTTTTTTGTTTCTCTTAGGCTACTTTACTTTCGTTAGGTTTTCCAATCTTATATAATACTTTTTTACATGTTAAAAAAAATTAAAACTAAGCGAGGCAGATGAAACATATATAAGCTTCTTTACTATTTTAGTATTTAGTGATTACTTTACTTTTTTTCAATTTGACTTAAATTTAACAATGTTGGAAGTTAATTATTTGTGAATTCTTTTTCTTCACTATTACCTCTGACTTCAAGTTAATTGGAAAAAATGTTATATTTGTAAATCAAGATTCATATATGTTTCATCAACTTAGTTAATTAAAAAAAACACATAAAAATTTTACATTGGATTAGAACACCTAATGAAAGTTAAGTTGCTTTTAGAAGAACAAATAAACTGTGACTGACTTTGGTGGAACACTTGGGAAACTTCATTACAATTGATACTTTTTTAAAATGACCAGTTGCCAGCCTTACTATCTGTTATACTTTTCTTTGGTATTGTGTTCTATGTGTCTTTATATCTACTAATGCAATACTTTGACATATTCTGGTACTCAAATATTCTGTTAATTAATTAATATATTTGTCAAATGTTATTATCTTATTCAAGGTGGAGAGGATAATACTATTAAATTCATGGAAAGTAAAAGCCTAATTACCTCTAGCATTCCCCTTATAGAAGAATCATATACTTATGGAGTTGTGGAACATCCGTTCCCATTGAATCTAATGCTGCGGGAATGGTATCTTGGTCCTGATTTTTACCAAGCTGTAAAAATTGGGATTGTGCAATATGTATATACACTCTTTTACTTTTATATTTATCATTGTGCCAATTAAATGTTTTAAAATTTCCACCTCATCATGAAAAGTTTTTGTTTGCAGATGATACTGAAGCTCATATGTGGGCTGCTGGCAATGTTGTTTCAGTTTTTTGGTGTTTATGGTGAAGGACAGTTTGAATGGGGATGCGCGTAAGATGCTTTTGAAATATCATGTAGTGGTTGTTAGGGATGTGCATAAAACCGAATTAACTGACCCATAACCGAACCTAACCAAAAACCGGTGGGTTGATTTAGAGTTTTTTTGAAAACCGAAATTTGAAAACCGAAATTGATGGGTCAGTTATGGTTACTCATATTTCCATCCCCGACAAACCCGAACTGACCTAAGATTTAGTAGAGCCATGGCTAACTGAACCGACCTACTATGTAATATATACAAATGTCAAATGATAAAGCTCGAGATATTTAAGACCAAATGGGGATAGCGGCTCAGCTTGTTGCTCGCTTACTCATTATCCAGATGTAGTTCGGTTTGTGTTATATATAAAAGGATCAATATTTTCTCTAGACCAAATCTCTTTACAATAATTTATTAAGTGCTTATTTTAAGCCTAAACTTTTAGTCATGACCAAATATAGTTCACGGTTAACCGGCCCATAACCGAACCGAATCAACATGTAAAACCGATTAATCATAACCGACTTCAACATAGCCGATCGGTTATCATTCTTTGGATAGCTGAAAGTTCAGTTATTGTTACGGTTTTGTACCAACTCCGACCCATGCACATCCATAGTGGTCGTAAAATGGGCTGGTGTCAAAATGGGTAATTTGTTGTTTGGTTTTAAACGGGTTTGGTGGGGTTGGCCCAAAACACTTTTTGTCTGAAAATATTGTAAGTTCTCAATAAATTGGTTTGTCAAATATGTCTTAAGAAAATTATCAAATGATATAATTTATGTACGAATATTTGACAATTGACTGTATTTTCAATATTGATTTTTTTTTTATAATAAAGCGATTTGTAAGATACATTTTACCTGTTTGATTGTTTATGACATAAGTTTTTTTTTCCTTTTTTCCTTTGTTTGCAGCTATCCGTACTTAGCACTGGTTCTTAATTTCAGCCAAAGCTGGGCGTTATATTGTCTCGTGCAGTTTTACTCAGTAATCAAAGATAAATTAGCACCAATTAAACCTTTGGCTAAGTTTTTAACATTTAAATCAATAGTATTCTTAACATGGTGGCAAGGTGTAATTATTGCATTTCTTTTCTCTATGGGAGCCCTTCGAGGCTCGTTAGCTCAGGAGCTAAAAACTCGCATCCAAGATTATATGATATGCATCGAGGTGAGTTATGAATTCTTAAAATTTCTGTTTTTCTTGTAAATTAGGCGGCCTGTAAAGAACCAAACAAACAAGAATGGAGCATGTTCGTATTCATTCTTTTAACTTTAAATGATCGAACATAAACAACTAAACGTACGGATGTTTCTTGTTTATTGACGTCTTGGTGTTCGCTTATGTTCGTTTGCTAACAGTATAAACAGACGGTTCATGAACGCCAACAAGCATAACTGAACACAGACGAACAAACATAAACAGATGTAACTGACTGAACACCAAACATAAGTAAACGCGAATATCAATTTCTCGAACCTAAAAGACTAATTGTAATGGGCGATATTTTATTTTCATATAATTAGACTAATTTGTAATGGACCTAGAAGATATAAATGAAAATATACACGAAGTCACCAACGAACTTAACAAACGTAAACTAATGAATGAACATAAACGAACATTCGTGAGGATAAATGAACGAAAGACATCTGTTCATGTTCGTTTGTTTAACTAAATTATAAAAAAAATGTCTGTGTTCGTTTGTTTATTAAAATAAACGAGCATAAATGAACTTTCTGTTGAACGGTTCACTGAACACTCAGTTCATTTACAGGCCTAATGACGGGCTCGTGGGATAAAGACCACCAAACCTTAGTAAATAATGACTCGTAAATAACTATATTTAACATTGTTGAATAGATGGCAGTTGCTGCAGTGGTGCATTTATATGATTCCCTGCAGCGCCTTATAAACGGGGAGAAAGATGTGTGAGAAATGTTGCGGTCATGGCTGACTACGCGTCGTTAGGAACCGAACCGGCTCCGGATGAGGTTCGGGACTGTGAGAGGACTACAAAGGTGCGGTTCGGTCATCATGATGACGTGGCGAAACGTATGAAGTTGCATCAGAGTGTTCGTGATGTGGTTGTTGGAAGTGGTGAAATTGTGAGTTTATGAACTCTTTACTCTTTTTATTTAGTTTGAATGTTTATGTTTTCTTATTTTTAGAGGCTGTTGGTTGATGGGCCGAGAAATGGGTCGGTTCGGCTTTGATTTTTATATGGGTAACAATGTTTATTTAGGGGGTGTTTGGGATTCCTTGTTTTACCTCCTTATACCTTATTTAAGGTATAAGGTATAAGTTGCAATGTTGTAACTTATACCTTATACACTCACAAAATCCAACTTTCCCAAACACCTTATAACTTATAACTCATAAGTTATAAGGCATAAGGAGCAAAAATAAGGAATCCCAAACAGCCCCTTACTAAAAAACTGTTTTGAACTTTTTTATAAAGACCCATGCATTAAAAACATTTTTGTAAGGGCAAACTGGTGACGTGGCATATGATGTCTCTGTTAGTTTAATATATAGAGAACTCGAGCTTGGTCGTGAGTAGTTTTCTACGTTTGGGCTCAGCTTGTTTATTATTTATTAATCAATTTGTATACATTTAAAATTTGTAATTATTTAAACGTATATTAGTTATAGGTTTTATATATAACATAATATTTCTTATTTAGTTGTTTTTATCATACTTTAAACTAATATAAATACATATTTAATATATTAAATAAATTTATATAACTAACAGACTTGTTTAGGCCCGCAAGCTAGCTTGAATTTGACAAGTGAAGCTTGGGCTGAGGCTCGTTTGTTAAACAAGCTTATTTTCAAGCTCAAGTTCAGGCTCGAGCTCATTTAAGCTTTGGCCCGATTCTAGATTTTAGCGAGCCGATCTCGAGTAGCTCACGAACGGCTTGGTTCGTTTGTACCCTTAGTGGCGAGCGAGAATGGGCAATGATTTTTGATTTTTGATTTGGGGTAACAATGTTTTTTCACTAAAAAACCTCGTTTTGAATTTTTTTTAAAGTCGAACACTCAAACTGATGAAGTGGCAGATGATGTCTCTGATAGTTTGGTTTTGTCGACTGCAACTGGTTATGCATTTAAATGCGCTTTGGATACTTCTTCACCTGTTCGACCCATTTCACGTTTTAGAGAGATAATATAACACAACCGAATCAACCTGATATTGTAAACGAGTAAAAACCCAACTTATAACTTGTTTGGTGTTTATGTCTGACAGATAGTTGATGACATGAAGTTCACAGTTTCGCACGTGGTGGAGCCAGTGGAAAGGGGAATAGCGAAAATAAACAAAACTTTTCACGAGATATCAGAAAACGTGAAACGTCACGAGGAAAGAATAAAAAGCTCTAAAGATGACAGCTCTGTTATTCCATTAGATTCTTGGAGAAAAGAATTTTCTGAAATGAATGATAATGGCAGCTTTAGTGACAGTGGTATCTCTGAAGGAAGAGGGCAACACCGACAGTTGAAAACATCATCGTTTTATTCTGACCACCAGTAGTTTTCAAATTTTGTTAACAAGAATGGTAAGTTTGTTTATTTATAATCACTCAGATAGGTTTATTTGTTGATATGTTTATTTGTTGCAGGGTGATTAACAATAACACATGATTCCATTACCACTGTAAAGAAAGAAGATGGATGATCTGACTGGATATTAAATATAGTGTGTCTGTCAATATCTTAGTGGATATTAAAGTCAGTGTGTTATAGTGATAATGTAAGTGATAAGTTTTTGATCTTTGGATAATATTATGTTAGCGACATTGCCTTTATTGAGTTTGGTCTTTTGATGTTAACAGGTCACATCTTTTTATTACACATTAGCTTTAAAATAACATGCTTGTCATTTCTACGAATAAAATTCACAAATCAAAACTAGAAATCGCCATGGTATTTTAATGACATGCAGGTTGCCACCGGGTCGTTTGGGTGGAGAAATTCAACTTGATCAGGGGCATTATAAGATGCTGGATTTCTAGTTCTGAACTCATCATTCTCTTCTTCCTGTGAAGGTACATGATCCAACAAATACTTGTTTTCCAATTCTACCCCTTTATACCACTGCCATTAAGCACCATTAAGAGATCTAGAATCCGAATATTCATCATTCCCGTTAGAAATCCATGTTAATCTCTTGGTTTCAGTGGGGCCCAATGTAGAAGCAGGATTTTGAGGAATGAAAGTGAATTCTAGACCGGTTGGTATCTTGATGCTGTCAAGGTCATAGGATCCAGGTGGCAATCTTTCTGCTATATCCTTAAGCTGCAAGTAAAATATATATAAACAGACCTTAATTTCATATATTATACCAGTTCAAAATAATTAAATTGTCATATTTACCTATTTCATTATATATACTTTATATTATGACCATTATACCCTTATTTTTCTCCGTAACCTCAAACTCTCATGCCGTAATTCAGATTTTCTGAGAAGGGTATAAATGTCATAAATACGCCCTGCTTGCGGTGCGCGCATATAATGTATATATGTGTGAACCCTCGGGTGGGCAAAAGTAAAAGTGCACTAATTTTGACGTTATTTTACTAATCTCGTGAAAATAACGTTAAAAGTGGCGGAAGGTTAATCAGGCATCATGCGGTGGCGTTGATAGCCAAAAGACAAGGGCACATGCACCAATCAGCTGGTGTCCCTGATGATTGAGTGCTATGTGCCTTATGTCCAAGGCTTGATGCAAAACTACTATCGAGCCGGGGGTCTCACCGGAAGCAGCCTCTCTATCCCTATGGGATAGAGGTAAGACTGTCTACATCTTACCCTCCTCAGACCTTACCATAGCATTGCTATTGGTGGGATATACTGAGTACGATGATGATGATGATGATGATGGTATAAATGTCATAAATATAAAAATTGGTATATTTGATACTATTGAGTCCAGTTTCACTCATCCCAGGATCAATCATGAAAAAAGTAAATAAATCACAACTAAACCCATAATTTCGCGAATTATAAACTAGCTCATGTTTCAAAAATCAAGAATTCTAATATTGGATAGATTCCTTAGTTGTAAAAACCAAATATTCAAAGAATTCATGTAATCATTTGCAAGAAACTACCTGTGAAGTAAGAGATTTAATCGCATCATTCGCGGCTTTAAGTTTTGCAGATACCTCAGCCGTCAATTCCATTGATTCCTGAGCTTGATATCTTGATATTTTAAGTTCGGCTTCTTTAAATTCACATGCATGCCTCATGTTATCAAGCTGAACAAAAAAGTCAAGAATTTCAACCAAAAAGCATTTCTAGGTCAACCCAACCCGAGTACCCGACCCTGCCTGTTTTAAAGATTTGGAATCTACCTGCCGGTGCAATTTAACAACTTCTCGATTCAAGAGATCGTTCTGTTTCTTTAAACCATCAGCAACATTTTTGGAAACTGAAAGCCCAGATGCTGTTGGAACAGGTGTTGCAGAACGTAACAGGCCGGATTTTCTCAAGAAAGGTGAAACGGGCCTAGAATTCGTTACCATGTGCCGGGATGGTTTATACTCCAACAATTTAATTAAATCTTGATTTGATGCTAATCCATTTCTGATTGGTCTAATCTATCTTTAGTTTCAGCCAATTTGTTTAATTTAACGTAGCACGCCTCGCACACGCGGTGAGGTTTGTTTGGATTAGGAGCTAAACTTGCTCTTAGTGCTTTTCTTGAACTACAAGGATGACAATGCACAAGCCCGCAGTTATAACAGTTATGCCTTTTTTTAGTGAAACCGAAAGCTTGCTTACAGGATGAACATTGGAACCATTCAGCGAGTTTGTGTAGACATATAGCTGACGTGTAAGTTGACCCGCAAGCAATAAACTTTACGTGTCGGTTATTCAAAGACTCAACTAAAGTGGGTGTTTTTCGGTCTTCAACGTCTCCGTGGCCTAATCTTCCATTCGCACCTTTTCCCCATGTGTAAAGTTCGTTTCTTGATGTTAAAACCGCCACATGGTGGGCCCCACAAGCGATCTCCTTAACGAGCTCGTAGGACAATGTGTCTTCTACTAAACATGGAGATTTCCCATCACATTGTGGGTTTCCGAGTTGACCCGAAACCATACCCCCCATGGTAAAAACGCGTCCGGACGTGGTTAAACCTACAGTCAAACTATGCCCGCAAGCAACTTTTTGGAAATTGTAATCGATAAGTGACGATACACATGTCGGTGCGAGCCGCGGATCGCGATCACCGTGACCTAAACGGTTATAATCACCGTCACCCCATGTGAATAGTTTTCCCGAGGTAACACCCGAGCTAGAACGGTTTACAATGACTTCTACTACTGCTGAGGTGTGCCATGGCCCACACGCAACTGCAACCGTTCGTAAGCCCGATAAAGATTCCACTTCTCTTGGGCACGTGAAGGTTTCCCGGTCACCATGACCCAAAACACCAAGCGTCCCGTCACCGAACGTAAAAAGCTGCCCGGATGACATTATCAAAGCCGTATGCCACGGCCCACATGCGACCGATGCGACTTTAATTCCGTCGAGCGGGCTGACAACCCGTTTCAGGACCCGACAACCCACGTTTTTCCCATGCCCAAGAATCCCGACATTGTGGGTCCCGTCTCCCCACATGTAAAGCTCACCCGACGTTGTGACCGCACACGTGTGGAACTCGCCACACGCGACAAAATCGATGTTCAAAACAGATAATGACATGACTAGACGAGAGGTAAAAACGTCATTTTCAAACCCGTGACCGAGGCGCCCACCCTTTTCCTCGCCCCATGTAAACACTTCACCTTGCCTAGTCACCAGTGCTGTGTGTCTGGAGCCACATGATATCTGATTTACATCCAAAACGACGTCGGATTCTAACAGTTTGGGTAGGAGTATATCGATTGTAGTTGTTAAAGAATTATGGTTTCTACCCACTTGGATAATATTATCAGAAATGACTTGACCCCATATATACACATCTCCTATAGCAGCATAATCATCTTGGATCGACCCATGGCTAGAACTAGAATTAGAACTAGGTTGACTAGAAACACTAACCCTGAAAGCATCGGAACCGAACCCTTTGACTTGCATATTTGTCATGTCAAAAGGTGCATTATTTTCTGGATAATAAAATAACGAAGACGCGTTTGAACTTGTTGCACTAATGAAACCTTCACTTGCAACGTTTGAACCTGAGCTACTTAGATATCTATTATCCTGGTATCAATAACATGATACATATGGCTTAGCAATCAAACAGAAACGAAAACCGAAATAAGCATTTGCATAAACTTACATCAGCATAAAGGCCTCTTTCACTCCATCTATCGACTCTGAAACGTCCGCCATGTTTAATGGAAATCAGTGATTCGAGTCCCGCTATCCACGCTTCTGCCTCAACTTTGTTCTTGCATATCTAGCACATAAACAAACAATTTAAATAAATAACTAAATAAAATTAATAAAGAGAATTATATACATTTGTTACTTGCCAAATCAAGAGACCGTTTCCCGTTGTTATAAATGAGAGAAAATGAAAGATAGTCTTTTTCAGGTTGCGGATACCGCCGGAAGACAGGCTAGTTAAAGAGAAAAATATTAAGTGAAACATTTCATTTAACTAAAAAAAAACAAATGCTAAAGAATAAAATGCTTACAGTTCTTTGACCAGGTATAATTTTAGAGACCAAGGCTAATTTCAGGCACCTTTCACCTTTGCTAGAAAGCCAAAATAAAGATGATTCATCCTGTGTTTATTCACATAAAAAGTCATAAAAAATAATCCTTCATATCCATCCATATATATTATACATCCAAAAATGGAACATGACCATATCTAGAGTTGATTAATGAAACAAGTTTTGATGACTCACATGAGAAAGTCTAAAAGGACAAAATTTGGGTTTCCCACTGCGGCCATATTTAAGTAACTGTGCACCCTTCTTCAGAGAATTTAATCCCTGCAAAGGCAACAAACCATTTAAGAAAACAACCTTCAATGAGATGCAAAACCAGGCGTTACAATTTCCGACACGACATAAAAATGATCAGGTTTTGATCCTGTGAACTCATTTAACCCATTTTTTTACTACCCACGAACTAGATTAATACGTTTACAATTTAATTATTACATGTCAGCCCGTTTAGCACGTTTAGATAAATGTGTTACATGAGTTGTGTTCGGGTTACATAATTGTTATTCCCTCCGTCCCTTTGAAAGTGTCCACATTTTCTTTTTAGTTTGTCCCATTACAAATGTCCACTTTCAAACTTTATTAATTAATTTCCAAATTTACCCTTAAACATGCAATCATTCAAACTTTATCAAATTTTGTCTTTTTAAACATGTCAAGGACATTATAGTAATTTGTTAAGAAAAAAGTACAATCATTAAAACTTTTTAAATTGTGTGTTTTTCAAACCATGACACTTATAGAGGGATCTCTCGGATTTTGTAACAGGTTGGTGATTGAAATCAATTTTTTTTAACATGTTTGATTGTATGAAAGCAATTCTAAATGATATGTTCATATACTGTTGGAATTAAACACAAAGCCAAAACTCAAGAATGGTTTTTTGAAGTAACAAGTATTTTAACCATCAGAAATGAAATGTTTCTAAGCTTTGACATCTATCGTGAAAAGTACTATAATAAAAACGAAAACTTAGGGCGTCACAAACGTTAGTTGTCTAAAGAGAGAAACATAAGAGAGTACATAGAACAAGAGAGCCAAAGATAACTCATGGAAAGGAGGGAGTACTTGTTAACTCGCTTGACGTGCTTAGAATTGATGTTTCTTGACACACATAAAATAAGGGTCGTGTTTATGGTGTAAATGGGCTAAGCCGAGCCCGAGCTCGACTAGGTTCATTTAACTTACAGAGAGCTCGAGATTGAGTTTGACTCGTTTCAAACTCTATTTCTAAAGCTCGAGCTCGACTCGTGAGTAGTTTTTCGAGCTCGGCTCGTTTCTTGTTATTTAATATATGTATATTTAATATCTATATTTATGTTCTTTTGTAATTACAGAAATATATATATAATCAATTATTAAATAGTTGAAATAAAATCTACATATAATAGGCTCGTTTAGCAGCCAAGCTTATTTTTAGGCTCGAGCTCGGGTTTAGGCTCGTTTAGTAACCATGGCTCAAGCTCAGGCTCACTTAAGCTCAGCTTGATTTGAGCTTTTTGCGAGCCGATCTCGAGTATCTGACGAGTGGCTTGCCTTATTTACATTTCTAGTCGAACTCGGGTTGAAAATTTTAACTTGCAACTTGTTAACCCACCAACCTAACATAATTGACATCCCTAGATATCTAGCTACATAGACGATGCCATGGAAACACTAGCGAATCCAAAATTAACGAGCCATATTTTTTTAGTATTTTTACGAAACAAACCACTTATGGAGGGAAACGATCGTACAAAAAATAGTCATACAGAACAAAAAAATGACTGATGTGACATGTAAGAACCTGATCAGTGTCACGGAAGCCGTTGCTATCGTAACTAACAAGATCCATTCCATGTGACATATTCACCACACCAACACACACCGAAGAAATCTTCGGTCATCATCAACCACCAGCGCGCTCTATCGCTTTGCTTCACACATCAAACATCAAACCCTCAGAACTTATTGGAAAGGATCTCTAGAGCCGGTGTAGGTAGAGTCAAATATAATATATGACACGAAAGAGAATCTCTGCTGTTTAACGACATGCAGTTTAGGTTTTTTGTTTTGTACTATTAGTTTAAAGTTTATTTAAATAAAATAACTTCAGTTTATGTTATCGGTTCAGTCTGACTGCTCCAATAAACTATCTAATTCACATTGTTTTTTTGAATCAAAACTATATACATATATTATTATCCAGTAGATTGTAAATAATAAATTGCAAATAGTAAAATGTAATTTATTTAGTACTAAGATCTATGATGGGATTTGGAGCAGTTTATGTCGGAGAACAACATTGACCGCTAAAAGAGATCGTGTAGGTGAGCGACCATAGTATGGGTGACGAGTGTGTAGGGCCATTTGTAATAACATAAGTAAGTTAGGGGTGTATGTGTAACCTTCTATGATATCTTTTAATGTTTTTTTCTCATTTGCATGTTTGAAAATTGATATTATTATATACACCAAACGACAAATAAGATAGAAACGTTAGATAATTGACTTCCTACGAGTGTTACCAAGCCATTCATTGATATGAATCTATGATTGATTAGATTGGTAATTAACCTGGTCACTAAAATCGGTTAAAATCTGAGTTGGTTTCTCTAACCTTGCATTATACGACTATTTTAATATTGATTACTAAAAGTCTAAGAAATTATAGCTTATTTGTATTTTGCTAATTTATTGAATAAATTCTTTTTTGAGAACTTTCACTTGTACAAAGTTTTGTAGTGACTTTTAGGAGTGGTTTTATGAGACTACCGTAATTTTAAAGCTAAAAACTGATCCTAATATGTTCAATAGACATGAATATAACATGGAAACCACTTCTAAAAATGATTGTATGTAGTATAAAAAAAATTCAAAAATGATCATAAATGTGACATTTGTTATTTTCAGTTTGATTCATATTTGTATTTGTACACTAAACACGACCCGTTTTTTCCGGATCCTTTGATATTTATAAAATAGTGTATGTTAAGTTGTAATCATGTTTCATACCTTTTGTTTTCTTTTAAGCCCCTTGATGGTAGTTTAAAACGCTCATTTGATGTTCAAAACGACTTAAAACGAACTTCAGGGACTAAACTCGCCAAAAACCAAACTGATGGACCAACCCACCCCCTTAGGCACGCCGCGCGGCCAGGGAGGAGCAGGCTGGTCGTGCAGCGTGGCCAAGTCCCTGCAGCATATCAGTTCGAGTTTTTGGTATTTTAACTTGTTTAAAACCCACCAATCAACCAAATTGCATGTAAAATCATTAGTGGAGACTTAAGATCAATCCCTGCTACCTTCCTCTATAAATACAAGTTTATTTCATCCATTCTTAGATGTTCACACTTCAAACTCTCTCTTAAATTGGGTTTACAAGCTTCATTTCTAAGTTCTTGACTGTTTGACCTTTTGAAGTCAAACATAAGCTAAACCTTGATTTTAATCTGTTTTTGGTAATTAAAACTTATGATTTTAGTTTGTTTATGTTATAGTACTTTGATTCTTCTTTTTTTCCCTTCTTCAACAATGGTTGAATTAGGTGTTTATGTCATCCTAAGGCAAGTTTGCATGAAAGGGCTATTTTAGTCCATTTCAACATTTTAATTTGTTTAAGCTTGTTGTTTCGTATAAGATATGAGTTTTCTAAGTTTTATATTAGTTCTATGGTATTGGGTATGTGGTAACCAACCTTGGTATCATACAGAGTCACAGACTGAACCAAAAACTGAACTCTCGTTTAAACTCTTTATTTAAATGATTTAAAACAAGTTGCATGTAAGATTTAAGTTTCTAAGTTCTTTTATTTACTTTTTTGTATTTGTTGGAACCAAACTTGGTCATATACCAAATCTTGAACCAACCTAACAAAACAAACCGAACTAAAACGAGTTCACTCGCTTAAAACACACTAGTTGTGTTTCGGGCCACCAAATCTCATATTTTTCTTTAAGATTTGTTATAAACTGATTTATAAATGTTTCTCAAAATACTTGGTATGTCAAATCCAACTTGATCTTATAACAAGCTTGGAATGATAATGTGATACTCCGTGAAACATGTCATTTTCTGTACATTCCTTAAACATGATTTTGTTACGTTAATTCTCGAATGATTAAAATTTGTTAACTTAATCATGACGAGTCTAGCATAAACCCGCACCAGCGAGATACATTGCATACAAGTAATTTATTTTTAATTAAGTTACTCGAATTTTCGGATATGGACGTTGGTGATAATTTTAAACGATCCGTATATATATATATATATATATATATATATATATATATAGGATCAGGATCATGAGAGAACCTTTTTGAAATTGAGAACTTTGAGAACCATTTTGGACCACAAAAAACCAAAAATAAAAAAAAACACAAAAATGAAAAAAGTAAAAAAAAAACAAAATTCTTATTTTAACATCCCGGTTTCATAAAAAAATAAAAAAAAACTCGGTTTAGCTAAATTATATACACATATGTATAATATATACATATATGTACATTTACATGTTTTTTATGCACATGTGTATAATTTAAGATAAATGATATTGTACATATGTGTATATTACGTAACTAAAGATTAAATAAAATTATACATATGTGTATAATACGACTTTTTTTTTAATTTTTATTTTTTTAATGAAACCGGAATGAAATATAAGAATTTTGTTTTTTTTTACTTTTTTAAAATTTTTGTTCTTTTTTGTTTTATGATTTTTTTAAATAATTTTTTTAAATGTGTTTTTAGTGGTTCAAAATGGTTCTCAAAGTTCTCAATTTGCAAAGGGTTCTCTTAGGATTCTTACCATAAATATATATATATATATATATATATATATATATATATATATATATATGTGATGATCTTGCGAGAAGTCAAGTTACAGCGAGAAGTGCGAGAAATCAATCTTTAATCAATGGATTAGAAAAGTTATGACAAACTTATAATTATGAAGATATTAATATACTAATATTTTAATTAAAAATGGTAGTTTAGAATTTGTTTTTTTGACTTTCAAAGTGAAACTTAAGTCATTAATAGCATTAACTTGTTATTATTACCATCTAATTGAAAGTTACCTTTAAATTTTTTTAATTGATGTTATTAATCAAAGTAATGTTAAACAAATATAATTTTAATAAAATACTATAATATCTTCAATCATATTTTTTCAAATGTGTTAAATATTATATATTGCCTACACAAATTTATGTATTATAAACACATGCATATTGTGAAGATGGAATCACAAATGCGTATGTGAAAATATTACAATTGTAGGCTATTAACATGATTTGTTATTTATTATATGTAGTATAATATGAAAAATAAAAAAAAATTAATTTATTTTGTAGGTTCATATATGTATTGTGTATCTAGTATTTGAATTGTGTATGTGTATTTTTTATCGTGTGTAGGTTCATTTATGAAATGTGTAGATTCATATATTACTGTGTATGTGGTATTTTCAATGGTGTATGTATAAATTTTATCGTGTATGTTCATTTATGAACTGTGTAGGTTCATATATTACTGTGCAAGTGGTATTCCAATGGTGTATGTATAATTTTTATCGTGTATAGGTTCTTTTATGTACTGTATAGGCTCGTATATGTAGTGTGTAGGTGATATTTCGAATTGTGTATGTGCAATTTAATTCATGTGTATGTTCATTTATGTACTGTGTAATTTATCGATGCTAATAATTTAAGAACTATTATTTGGATAAATGTATGAAATTCAAATTACGAGAAAAAAAAAATAATATTGATAAATCAATAAAATTGAATTTGATAAAATAACAAAAAAGCAAAAAAAGAGCTTAATATAAGTTAATTTGGCTATATTTTAAAAAATAAAAAGAAAAAATAATTGTAACTTCTTCATACATTATGACCTACCAAATATGAAAAGATGCACCTTTTACTATAGCACCCCTGTTATTAAATAAATGACAAAATAAAAGAAAAAATATGATTGGTCGTACTCATTTCTCGCACTTCTCGCAATAAAAAACACTTCTGAAATGAACATAATCCTATATATATATATATATATATATATATATTTAAACGACGTAGGAGATTCGAAGTCTATGTTTTAAGTCTATATTTCATACATGTTTTTATAAAATATTCCAGTGTCGAACACGAAATTGTGAATTACGAGCATTTGACATTAATTTTAAAATCCGATGTGACGTTATACTACGCGTACATAAACGAACGAACATGTTCAAAAATTTCGTAGACGGTTAATGTTATTGCCATCCAATAACCTAGTGTTAAAATTAATAATAATAATAATAATAAATATTGTACACGATGATCTTATACAAACAACCAACAACCACTTGGGCTAGCGCAAGTGGTCAGCCAAATGATGGGTAAGAACTTGATGCCGGTTGGCCTCTCAAGTTCGAATCTTGATGGCGACACGAGTTTTCTATTAGAGTGTCCCTTCCCAGAGAGCTTGCTCTTGTGGGCGGACAACTCCTGTCAAGTGGCAGGAGGCTCGAAATTTTCTCGTGGAACGCCTAGCCAAACTCGGATGCCCGTGTGGGCCCAGTTAAGACAACATAGTCTTGGCACGAATGGGGCGGTTGGGGCTCTCTCCGAGAGCTGTGGCTGATTATTCAACCACTATGAAAGTCACCGTTCAAAAAAAATGCAAACAACCAACTCTTATTATTACTATAAAATAAAAAGTATTAATAAAAGAAAAAGAAACAATAATAAAAATCATACATAGTGATGTAAGTTATCTGGTGAAGCAAGAAAATTTTCATACACACAAAAATCATTAGCCTTTTTGTGAACCTCCGTCCCGGGACAAACATCATCGTCCAACACCCTTTCTCTCTCTAAACTCGATGTACACTCTCTCTTTGATCACCCTCTCTTGTTTTATATGCATTCCCATGCACACACACAATTTCCTCTACATGCTTTCTACGGATCATATACAAGTACATAAACATTTTACTAACCCACATCATCTTGTGACAAAATAGTGAAGAAGGCATCCTCCAAGTTACCCTATATATATATATATATATATATGGGATGATCTTGTGAGAAGTCAAGTTACAGCGAGAAGTGCGAGAAATCAATCTGGACCATTGATTATGTTTAATCAATGGATTAGAAAAGTTATGACAAACTTATAATTATGAATATATTAATATACTAATATTTTAATTAAAAATGGTAGTTTAGAATTTGTTTTTTTGACTTTCAAAGTGAAACTTAAGTCATTAATAGCATTAACTTGTTATTATTACCATCTAATTGAAAGTTACCTTTAAATTTTTTTAATTAATGTTATTAATCAAAGTAATGTTAAACAAATATAATTTTAATAAAATACTATAATATCTTCAATCATATTTTTTCAAATGTGTTAAATATTATATATTGCCTACACAAATTTATGTATTATAAACACATGCATATTGTGAAGATGGAATCACAAATGCGTATGTGAAAATATTACAATTGTAGGCTATTAACATGATTTGTTATTTATTATATGTAGTATAATATGAAAAATAAAAAAAATTAATTTATTTTGTAGGTTCATATATGTATTGTGTATCTAGTATTTGAATTGTGTATGTGTATTTTTTATCGTGTGTAGGTTCATTTATGAAATGTGTAGATTCATATATTACTGTGTATGTGGTATTTTCAATGGTGTATGTATAAATTTTATCGTGTATGTTCATTTATGAACTGTGTAGGTTCATATATTACTGTGCAAGTGGTATTCCAATGGTGTATGTATAATTTTTATCGTGTATAGGTTCTTTTATGTACTGTATAGGCTCGTATATGTAGTGTGTAGGTGATATTTCGAATTGTGTATGTGCAATTTAATTCATGTGTATGTTCATTTATGTACTGTGTAATTTATCGATGCTAATAATTTAAGAACTATTATTTGGATAAATGTATGAAATTCAAATTACGAGAAAAAAAAATAATATTGATAAATCAATAAAATTGAATTTGATAAAATAACAAAAAAGCAAAAAAAGAGTTTAATATAAGTTAATTTGGCTATATTTTAAAAAATAAAAAGAAAAAATAATTGTAACTTCTTCATACATTATGACCTACCAAATATGAAAAGATGCACCTTTTACTATAGCACCCCTGTTATTAAATAAATGACAAAATAAAAGAAAAAATATGATTGGTCGTACTCATTTCTCGCACTTCTCGCAATAAAAAACACTTCTGAAATGAACATAATCCTATATATATATATATATATATATATATATATATATTTAAACGACGTAGGAGATTCGAAGTCTATGTTTTAAGTCTATATTTCATACATGTTTTTATAAAATATTCCAGTGTCGAACACGAAATTGTGAATTACGAGCATTTGACATTAATTTTAAAATCCGATGTGACGTTATACTACGCGTACATAAACGAACGAACATGTTCAAAAATTTCGTAGACGGTTAATGTTATTGCCATCCAATAACCTAGTGTTAAAATTAATAATAATAATAATAATAAATATTGTACACGATGATCTTATACAAACAACCAACAACCACTTGGGCTAGCGCAAGTGGTCAGCCAAATGATGGGTAAGAACTTGATGCCGGTTGGCCTCTCAAGTTCGAATCTTGATGGCGACACGAGTTTTCTATTAGAGTGTCCCTTCCCAGAGAGCTTGCTCTTGTGGGCGGACAACTCCTGTCAAGTGGCAGGGGGCTCGAAATTTTCTCGTGGAACGCCTAGCCAAACTCGGATGCCCGTGTGGGCCCGGTTAAGACAACATAGTCTTGGCACGAATGTGGCGGTTGGGGCTCTCTCCGAGAGCTGTGGCTGATTATTCAACCACTATGAAAGTCACTGTTCAAAAAAAATACAAACAACCAACTCTTATTATTACTATAAAATAAAAAGTATTAATAAAAGAAAAAGAAACAATAATAAAAATCATACATAGTGATGTAAGTTATCTGGTGAAGCAAGAAAATTTTCATACACACAAAAATCATTAGCCTTTTTGTGAACCTCCGTCCCGGGACAAACATCATCGTCCAACACCCTTTCTCTCTCTAAACTCGATGTACACTCTCTCTTTGATCACCCTCTCTTGTTTTATATGCATTCCCATGCACACACACATTTTCCTCTACATACTTTCTATGGATCATATACAAGTACATAAACATTTTACTAACCCACATCATCTTGTGACAAAATAGTGAAGAAGGCATCCTCCAAGTTAGGCGAACTCCACGTGGGCAAGCAAGCTCAAGACTCCAACCTCCTAAGTAAGCTAAACTTTCCTAAGTCTAGCTCTATATTGGTAAAATATGTTTATGCTAAGCTTTCACCTAAACAAACTACCTACTTAACATGTTAAAGATAACCTACAATATATATGCATGCATGAAAAATGTTCAAAGGAATTGAAATATATGAAAATATGGTTATAATAAGTCCATGCTAGTAGAAATTTATGAGTGACTCATGCGGAAATACATTTAATAAGGTAGGGGAAATCATAATCAAAACATGGTTATAAACACTAAGTATTTGTATATTAAAAGATAACATTTGGGTGGAAAACGTATAATCATAAAAACCCGACGTAAATTATCAATCAACCCAATAATAAATTTGTATTAAAGAAATGGGTGACTTTATAATTAGAAGTTTTATTGGAAAATTTTATAGATTTTTATGTAAAAACATGGTGTTAAAATGTTATAAATGAGAGAGCACACACAGTTTTTATTACAAAAATAAGCGTATCTTGAAGTTATAACATATTTATAATTTTAATAAAAGAAAACTATGTTTTTATAAGTTATTTTGTTAAATAGACAATTACAACTTTTATAAAGCTTACATGTTTTAAGACTTCAATACTAAATCCGCGATTCAACATTATGTGTTTATATGAATATTTGCCTAATCATTTGTTTATGCCTCATATTGATTACGTGCACGAGTGTTTATTTTGATATTGTTGTTAAGCCTCATTAAGTATGATCATGCGCTCCCTTAACTATATTAGCTTTGTGCTAATAAAATATGGCCTCATTGTTTATCCGAGTATTTTGGTTGTTACCAAATAGAAAGGAGCATCAGTTGTTTACTTTACATTTACAATGGTTGTTGCGATGTTCTGATTACACATATAAATTGTGATTTTGCCTCATTATATACATATAACAAAAACTAGTGTATTGTTCACCAACATTCGTGTTGATCAAATATATTTTTATGAATGCTACAAGTTTACTTTTAGGCTGCTTATGAAGATTGAAGACTCATCACTTAGATTATACCTTTAGGATATTTTAATGAATTAAGTATTTTTGTAATTGTTTGTATTTAATCTTTGAACAAGTTGTTCTTGAGTTATTGAATGAAATAAATGAGTTGAGTAATATTATCACTTTAATAGTGTCATCGTGTTCTTGAACAATCCACCGTGCCCCGGCATGTTCCGGCGCCTTGGTTGGGTTGTGACAATAAATGTTTTAACTGTGTCGTGCCAAGGTATATGTGAAATATGTAAAGTTGACGATGATGTGGAGAATAAAGGACCAACAACAAGACTGTTGTGGCATTTCCCAATTATACCGAGACTAAAACGACTATTTTCAAACGAGAAAATGCAAAATTATTATGTTGGCATTCAGATGACCGTATGCATGATGAAAAATTAAGGCATTTGGTGAATTCAACTTAATAGAGAACTACTGATAATGTGTATTGGGAATTTGGCAGTGAGATTAGAAACATACCGTTTGGACTTAATTCGTACGAAATTAACGTGTTTGGAACCATGAGTTTGTCTTCATAGTACATGGTCGTTTATTCTATGCTTCTATAACTTTTCGTCATGTTTATGCATGAAAAACAATACATAATGATGATGTTGCTGATTCAGGGTCCAATATAAACTGATAACAACATTAATGTTTACTCGTCTTCGTTGATTGATGACTAAAAAAAATATGGGGTGAAAAGGTGTAGTGTTATACATAGGAGAACTTTAAGTTAAAAGACATGATTTTTTACACCATAAGTGATCTTATAGATATAGTAATTTGTCATAATGTTGTAGAAAAGGTAAGTTTGTTCATCCTATTTGTGAAGATAAGACAAGGTAACAACAATTTTGAAATTTTACATTGGTGGAAGCTTAACTCGTTCAGTATCCAACTCCCTCAAAGATGACAAAAAGGCAATAGTTTTTTGGGAAAATTATGATTTGCCTCCCTGTGTAATATGGGCGGGAGCATGTTGAACCACTGATTTTTAAATTGAATGTATTGAACCTATGTGTTTTCCATAAAGTCGATATGAGCCACTGATTACGCGTATTAAACCCCTATTTTTAATTAACCGTTAGTTGACAGTTGGTTTACCATTTAGTTCAAGGGCACTTTAAAATTTGATGAATAATAATAATATCTAATAATAATAACAATAAAAAGACGAAAAAAAAATATGATAATAATAATAATAATAATAATAATAATAATAATTACAGCAACACAGATCATCATCATCATCATCTCACAACCTCCAGGATCAATCTCATCCTCCTCCGCTGCCACCATCGCTACCGTCCACCGAAAAATGAACTCCACCACCGCCAGCACCTTCAAACCGTCAACCCCCATCATGATTCCCACTACCAAACCCAAACACGAACCACATTCAATTCAAACCAAACATCAATAATCAACAAATTTATCATCCTCGTCAGATTTAAACCCTTAACCACATGGGTTTTGTACAAGAATTTTTAAAACACATAGATCTAGGTATGTGAATGCTTAAATGGTAAATTGATTTACCGTCGATGTGTCCGACACGGATCTCCAAATTGATTTCCATTTGAGATGGGTGGAGCTACGTGGACGGTGACGAGGAGGTGGTGTGGAGACAGACGGGAGCGACAGAGTGGCGAATGGAGCGGGGTGCGGCGACGGAATGGTGGTGATGGCGACGGTGACGGGGTGCGGGTGAAGTGGGGAAGAAGATTGGTTTGTTATAAATATATTAAAGGTGGGTATTGTTTGGATGAATTTTCGGTATGTATTTTTTGGATTAATTGGTTGGTTTTATATTCATGTTTATGATAATTAGGGTAGATGAAGATGAAGATGGATGATTTTATGGGTTTGGATTTAGGGCTCTTGAATGTTGAAGATGAAGATGAAGATAGAGGGGTAGTTATGTCTTTTAACCACTAATTACACGGTAGGGGGCATACTGAGCCCGCCAGAAAAACAGATGGGTTCAATCGCGCAATTTAAAAATCAGTAGTTTAACGTGCTACCGCCCATATTACACAGGCAGACAAGTCATAATTTTTTCTAACTTTTTTATATTTTTCAAATTCATCGGAATAAATGAATAAATAGATGTATCAAAGAAATATAATTGGGTCCTACGTAAATTCCATATATTATTATTTAACGATTTGCTCGATGCTATTTTTTTAAGTAGTTTGGCATTCATGTTTGAATTGTAGCTTTAGGGTATGCTTTCATTGTCTAGCTATTCATGTGTCAATTATAGATTTAGTGTCGGATTTGAGTACATATGAACGTGTAGTGGATAGGTATAGAAGTTCATTATCCTTTTATATTGCAAAGGCATTATTCAGCATGCAGCATCGGGTTCGAAAGGGAAGAAACGAAATGCACGAAAAAGGATTTTAATGATTTTGCAAAAGTTATTTTCAAATCTTTTTTCTTGATTTGTTGATAATATTGGGTCGAAGTTTTTGAATTACTAATGATTAGTGTTTTTAGATACTCATGAGAAAATTGTGACGATACATTTTGGAAGATTGAAGAATAATTTGGTTACAAATTGGTTATTTGAAAGATTGCTTGAATTGGTTATCATTTGATTTGTTTTAATTGAATAAGTTATGATTTAAGTATTGATAATAGGTTATACATAATTTAACTAAACTTTAGTTATGATTCATTCATTTATATATAATTTACTATAAAACGATTATATAAAGTGGCAGGCAAACAAACAACAAGCTGCGCCGCAACCCTCTTTTGAATAGCAAAACCAATCCTGTTATGATTTAGTTAGTCATAACTTGTTCATAAATTACGTTCTTTCAATTCAAAAAAGTTTGGCTTTTTATTTAACAAATCAGGGTTTGGATTAAAAATAGATGACATTTATCGTGAAAAGTTAACTAGAGTAATTATGTTAGCACTATAATAATTATTATTACACTGTAACTTTTAAACTAGAGTAATTATTATTACACTATATTATTTTTTATAGCATAATTATTGAGTAAAGTGCCATTTTCGTCCTTCTTGTTTGGTAAATAATACGAATTTAGTCCAAAACGTTTATTTTTTGCCTATGGACCCTCCACGTTTCCCAGTTCTTGCCAATTACATCCAAATCACTAACCCCGTTAAATTTAATCGTTAAGTCAGGGGTAGACATGTCTTTTCACCATTTCTTTATTATAATACTTATTTAATGAACTGTGGTTTTCGTCCTTCTAATTTGTCCAAATATGCAGTTTTAGTCCAGTAGTTTCAAATTTGCAATTTCCTTCCCTATGGTTTCATTTCACTGGCAGTTAAACCTGAATTCCCTAATATCGTTAAGCATGGTCGTTAAACCCATCAGTGTGCCCTTCACGTGAGGGGCAGATTTGTTCCTTGTTTTTTCCCAAATACATCCCAGTCCCTCACGTGAGGGGGCTTACGAATTAGGACTGAGGTTTAATTGGGGAGAGAAACGACAAAACCGGTCGTCACGTGAGAGGCACGGAAATAGGTTAACGACCAAAATTAACGAGGTTAATAAATTCGGGTTTAATTGCAAGTGAAATGAAACTACAAGTAAAGAAATTTCAAACTTGTAAGTACTGGACTAAAACCGCAGATTTGGACAAACTACAAGGACAAAAACCGCAGTTCACTAAAATGAGTATTATAATAAAGAAATGGTTAAAAGACAAGTCTACCCCTGACTTAAAGATTAAATTTAACGGGGTTAGTGGTTTGGATGTAATTGGCAAGAACTGGGAAACGTGGAGGGTCCATATGCAAAAAATAAACTTTTTGGACTAAATTCGCATTATTTGCCAAACCATAAGGACGAAAATGGCACTTTACTCCATAATTATTTTAGTTTAAAACTGTAATTATTCTAGTTAGTTGGATGTTTTGTATGTTAATTTTATTTATAACGAATCCCACCATAACAAATCAAACATAAAACATTCTAGATGTCAAAACCAAAAATACAATATGATTCTCAAAGCCCAAGATACAAAGGATACAAATGTAAACCATGCAAACATATTACATAATCATATATACAAAGCACAAAGCCACAAAATAGTGAAAAGATAATACATTTGGCCCATTGGATTTCAAAACGAAAACTAATCTTATAAATAAATAGTCCCAACCAAAACCCACCTGGCCTGGCTAGCCTTTTAAACCTTAGATTGGCCCATTCTCTCCTGGTCCCAGTCTTTGGGTTCTAAAGTTTGCTGTTAATCGGTTCCGGTCCAGGATGGCCCGATCTTAACCCGTTAATTGCCCCTACCTAACTATTACATGTCTTTCTAGTTTTCAGTGTTTCGATAATGGTGCCCCGATGCGGTATACAAATTACAAACCAACTACTTTACATCCAAAATAGAAAAGTTTTAGCATCAGTTAGTTACATCATCATAAACATAAATCCAGTCAAAATCCTAGCTTTCATTTAGTAGAGAACACACAGATATTTGTATAAGACGCTTAGAACATCAATGGATTACTAAACTGTGCTCTTGTCTTCTCAAAATAGTCCAATCCACATTTAGTAGCCCACACATTTATAAAAGTACACACCCACCGGCCCAGTGCCACAGTCACACTTCTTAATTCTTATCCCAAATACATTTTAATTTTATATAACGTTTTATACTTCTTACTATACTATATATAGTACACTATCTTTTATCTCATGTATTACGAGGTTGTTTTACATCATTTGTTTCTAATATTTATATATATTTTTTGAATTTTAATTTTATTTATTGTAAAAAAGTTAATAATATACTTATGATTTAATGATGAAAGGGTTTCACAAATAAAAGAGATGTAATATCCCGGTTTAAAAGCTATCTGGGTTTAGTGAGATCCATGGTCCGTTTATTTTTTTACTACAAAATTGCTTCTTAATTATAAATAACATTTTTTAATAGTATCTTAATTTTTATGATGTATCCCTATTTTATAGAAATTTCATATCAAATATTTGGTGAGATTAATTTAATTTAATGAGATGTTATAAACCGTTTAAGGGTTATGTGGGTTTGGTGAGACCCATACCCGTGAATTATGATCAAATGAATGAGAAGCCTTCATTTACAAATAAAGCAATCTGGTGAATTGAGAGAATATAGAAAGCAACCAGAGAACTTTTAAATGTTTCGTTTATATATATACTAGTTTTTATCCCCCGTATTACGGGGGTTGTTTTATATTATTTATTTCTAATATTTATTTATTTTTGAATTTTTATTTTTTTTATTGTATGAAAGTTAATTATATGCTTATGGTTAATGATAAATTGTTTCACAAATAAAATAGATGTTATAACCCGGTTTAAAAACTATATGGGTTTGATGAGGCCAAGACCTGTTTATTTTTTTTACTATAAAATTGGTTTTTTAATTATTAATAATATATATCTATTTTTATATATTAATGCTAGAAGAGATTTGTATATCAAGAAGAATGATCCTTTAAGGTTTAGGGTGATTTGTTTGAGGACCAATCCTAATTTGGTTGCTGGTGAGGGGTCAAATGTGTCAAGTCAGGAAAAGTGGAAGGTAAAAAAAAAGGGAAATGAAACCCACTTGCCCTTGGACGCTGCACATCTCAAGACAAACTGTTGAGGATAATTGGTGTGTGAAGGCCATTCCCAGAAAACACGACTGTCTAAGAAGTAGAACAATTGGTTTGTACACAATGTCTACTATTGCCAAAGAGATTGAGGTTGAGCTACAAACCACCCCAACTTATCTGCCAAAGAATTGAAGGCCAAATTCCAGCATATGCATCAAGTACAACTTTCTGAATCCAAGATGAGAAGAGCAAAGACAATAGCCTTGCAAAGGAAGGATGGTGACTACACCAAACAATACACCCACCTCAGATCCTATATTGATGAGCTTCTTAAAGCAAACCCAGGTAGTACCATTAAATTAGATGTTGAACCATGTGCTAACCCTAACCTTAAAACAAGGCAATTTAGAAGGATATATGTGTGTTATGCTGCTTTGGTTAAAGGATTTAAATTGCTTGGTAGAGAACTTCTTGGGTTGGATGGTTGTTTTATGAAAGGGAAATACCCCGGACAGATTTTGACTGCTGTCGGGACGGACGGTAACAATTGCTTGTATCCTGTTGCCTTTGCAATAGTGGAAGCCGAATGCACAGACTCATGGAAATGGTTCTTAGATCTCCTTGGAGATGATCTTGACTTGCCTCATGATGCCAATTTTACTTTCATAAGTGACCGACAAAAGGTATGTACACGTAGGATATATTTGTAATAGGCTAACTCATGTACACTAATTATGTTGATTTGACTGTTGTAGGGACTTATTCAAGCAGTTGAGAGTGTTTTCCCTAGGGCAGAGCATCGGTTTTGTTGTAGACACATCCAAGAGAACTTGAGGCAAACCTGGAGGGGAGATTTGTATAAAGGCTTGTTTTATAGGCCAGCATCGGCCACTTCTGTCCCCTATTTCAACATGGAAATGGAGTAGATTAAGAAAACAAATCTTGATATGTTTCTCTGGCTTAGTGAGATCCCGGCAGCAAGATGGTCAAGATCACATTTTTCAGGAAGGGCAAAAAGTGATATGTTGCTGAACAACCTTTGTGAATCTTTCAACAAGCAACTTGTTGGAGCAAGAGACAAGCCGATCATTACATGCTTGGAGTATATTAGAGAGTTTATGACCATGAGGATTGTGACTGTCAAGAAGATGCAAGCCACTGCAAGGGGCCCATTAACACCGCAAGCAACAAAAGCATGGGATGAAATCCAAACAGAAGCAAGCAAATTGACGGTTATGATGGTTGATGATGTGACTTACCAGGTATGAAAATTTGCATGACTATGATATTACAATCAATATTTTGTTAATATGCAAATATGTTCATAGGTTAAAAGTCTGAGAAGCCAATGTGTGGTGAATGTGGGGGATAGAACTTGCACGTGCAGGAGATGGGACTTGACAGGTATGCCATGCAAACATGCTGTGGCAGCCCTATATAACATGATAGAAAACATGTATGTCGGTCCATTGGAGAAGTGGGTTGATGAAGCTTACTGGTTAGACTCTTGGAAGAAGATGTATAATCACCAAATTAGGCCCATACCAGGCCTGATATGTGGACACCATCAAAATGCCCAACAATAATAACTCCTCCAAAACATCATACCCAGATTGGCAAACCGAAGAAGAACAAGAAGAAGGCACTAGGTGAGAAGAAGAAAGTGGTAGCTAGCAAGAAGAGGAAGATTGAAGAGGTTCAGGAATTGTTTTCTGCAGGAGGAAGACTTACCAGGTTGGGGCATGAAAAAAGTTGTGGAAGATGTGGAGGTTACGGACACAACATCAGAACTTGCAGGGCACCAATTCAACAATAATGATGTCAACCATAAAGTTGTGTTTGAGTTAGATTGATGGTGTGTGTTTGAGACTATTTAAGACTTTTGTTTTGAACTTTCTGGTACCATGTCATGGTTTGTGTTTGAAACAATCTTAAGACTAGTAGCATGTGTGTTTGATTTGGGACATGATAGTTTTTGTATTCTATGTTTGATTTGGGACATGATAGTTTGTATGCTATGTTTGATTTAGTACATGATGGTATGTATGCTATTTTGACAGTATTTTGGTTAATGCTTTTAAAACTAGTAGCATGTAGGCAAATAATGCAAACATTACAATAGTCAAATTAAAGTACAATTCAAATGCAAACAATACTAGAAGCCAACTACAATGTTACTTCCAATGACAATCATCGTTTGACCAGTCAGAGTCCCACACTGGATCGTCTTCATATGGATCATGATAGTAATCTTCTTCCGGCTCACTGGTGTACTTGAAAGCTGCTTTCACAGCCTCAGGGTCATAATCATCACCAGGATCCATCTCATGTTCTTCACTTGTTCTAAATAAGTAATCTTCTTGCACTAAATAAGCCATCAACTCATCTTCACCCAATTGATATTCCTTGTCTTCCATTTGACTTTTGTCTTGGTCAAACTGAACATTCTGATCATCCTTCCCTAACTCAACATTATGATCATCCTTCCCTAACTTAACATTCTCATCATCCTTCCCTAACTCAACATTCTCAGTTTCATCATGGCTGCAACATGACTGATAATGTGGAACACAAATTTAAAGTAAATATATGAAACAAGAAACTGTAAACATTTAACATAAACTACAATAACAACAACAAAGATTACATTATCCAATACTAAAAATACAATGTTAACAACTATTCAATAAACCCAAACATAAACAAAGAACAAAAACCAACTAATTGCTAGCAACATCTTCAAGCTTGTTACTTCTTTGGTTTTCATTCTTGCAAAATCATCTTTCTTGTTCATCATCTTCACCATTGCTTGCATTACCTTTTCACAACTAGGGAATGTGGGATCATCAGCCCATTTTAGCCATCCACAACTCCCCTTCTGTAACTGACTAAATATATCAACAAACAAACAACCCTAATTCGATTCACAATTCACAGATTACCAAATCATCATCATCATCGATTAACATATTAACAAACAACCCTAAAATTGACCTAAGCAACACGGCAGACCAAATCATCATCGATTAACAGACTAGAACCCTAATTTGTCTCTAATTAAAACTTACACAGCACAAGAATCGACGCCCCGAGTTTGCATCGGTCCTGGATATCCGGTAACATGTCGCGACACCACATGAACATCTCACACAAAGCTCATCTGCACGGCAAGGCTTGGAAGGTGAACCCGAGGAGAACTGACTTGACTTGGATTGAGACATTCGTCAATCGGGTCGTCGGATAATGCCGTTCAATTACAGCTTTAGAGAATCGCCGGAGATGGTAACACAAAGGGAAAGAGGGTAGATCGACTGGTTATAAACGAATCAGGGGTAATAAAGTAATTTCCTTTTTTTTAACGGGTCAACGACGGGTCAACTGACGGTAGGAGTCAGAGGAACCCGCCGGAGAAACACAGGGGCCCAAACTTCGTAAAATCTTTTTCAGGGGGAAACCCATCGAATGTGTATATTAACCAGGGAGACAAATTGCAGAATTCTCAAAAATAACAGTGGGAGAAATATGCATTAGTCTTTATACTTTGTGCATTCAAGTTTGTACTATGTAATATTCATGTTTATATAATTTTCATTTTTTTACTTTTAGTCCATACACTTTTTCATAGTTTACAAATATGTCACAAAATATATTTTTCCATTTTCAACTTTGGTGTCCTATACTTTTCATCCTTTACATTTTTTTGTTTAACGTTTACGTTTGAATTTAACGAGTTAACACGTTGCAACACATGCGTGTGGTTGAATGTTATGTCTATTTTCCCGTTTAACAGCCTCATCGCAACGCGTAGATGTTAAGTTGACTTAGTTATTTTTTTTCTATATTTTATGTTCCGGTCTAATTTTTGTGTGTTAAAACGATGCAATGAGCGTGTGTGGTTCAACGTTTTTATATCTACGTTTTGTTATTTTTTTCTTAATGGTTAACGTTAGTTACTGACTGCGGGAGAGGGGATTGCGAACGAAGGCGGTGGTGGTGATAACTTCGTGCTTTCGAGTGGAGTGGATATGTAAATACAAAGTTTTACATCTCCGCCGCAATGCGGGGTTGTAAATACTAGTTATACTACAAAATAGACATATTAGTTGAACATTACATTTTTCTATTTTTTTTCAAACGCATTATAACAAGTATCTAACTTAAGACTTTCTTTTTTGTTTTGGTTTTTCACTTATAACTTTTCAACTATATGTTATTAAATACATGAATATACTTTTGTGAGGCGTTTATTTGTATTTACGTTTCGATATAAGTATCGTGGATTTGTGCGTGTTAAAGCGCATCTCATCGAAGCAAAGGCAAACATGTATGTCGTTAAATATACAAATGATAAATTATTGAATGAACAAACTAGGTTGTTCAAAAAGCTCACGGCTCGAAGCCTACTTTGCCTCCTCGTAATAAGAATAGCCCCGCTCTCTAGCCGACTGATCCTGTTGATCAAACTGGGAGGGAACGTGTCACATTAGAGGTGAACGAGCTCGGGCTCGTGGCTCGCTCGATAAAAGCTCGAATTAAATCAACTAAAAAACTTGATTTGAAACAACCTGAGCTGAGTTGGCTCATTTGTATAACCTAGCCAAAATTGATCATAGATCGACTCCTTGGCTCGATCTTAGGTTTGTTTAACTTTAAAATCGAGCTCAAGCCTAGCTAAGCTGCCTCGTTTAATTTCGAGCTCCTGCTCCAGCTCAAAACCACCCTGACTCGACTTGTGACTCAACATAGTAATATATCGACATTAATGAGAATGGACAACTTATCAACAAATTTGATATAAATATTAACATGGAACCCGAGTAAAATATTGATTTCTATTTGCTAGATATTAAAAATCAAAAAATAAATGTTCGATTTAATATGCAAAAATAGTTTCTAGTGCCTAGTTCCGATTTAAAATTTGTGAGCTAGTGTCTATTATATTTTGATCATATAGAATAAAATAAACTCATGGTAATTTAAATCCTATATCGGTTATCTAAACCTTTTGTCGGTTTTAATCTTAAGGGGTTCATATTGAAATAAAGTAAAGAGGAAGGGTCATTCTTGTGTTACGCATGATCATTTTTATGTCTATAAAAGAATACGTCAATTTTATATTTAAATACATGCATCTCTCTATTTTCTCTTTAATTTCATTGGTGACCATGTCTACGTGCTCTCGTTTGTTCTTTATTGTTATTACAGGTATTTTATAATTCAGTTGGTACTTTCATTATAAAATAATGTTGTACATTAGAAGACACAGCGTTTAACTAATTTAGGACAACAATATCTATAGCCTATTTATTGTATGTTTTTTTTGTTTGATAACCATTAGTATATTTGGTTTTCAGTTGCATCTTCATATGTCTATGGACTCGAAGTGGTGTCGGACACGAATGAAACATGCGAAGTTATAATGAACATACATGAAAAACCCAAGCTTGTTTACTTAACGTTATTATAAAATTATTCAAACTTATTAACTTAATAATACAATAATTATGTTACTATCTTTCTACTAGATCAAACACGTATTATTGATGGTAGTTTCAAACTTTCATTACTTAATTAAATTGAAAAATAAAAGACAATTGTAAATAAAATATAACAAATTAAAAAAAAAACATTATAAGTCAAAAAGTAAAAACAAACATATTATTTATCTATTCAATTTAACTAGGTTTGATGAATAAGAAATATAAAATATTAAATTATAAGGTGATTTGAAAATTCAAATCTAACTAAAGGGTATAATTTGTGACATTTTTAAACTAAAAGCGGTTAATAAAAAATTTACATCTAATTTACTTTTTATAGTTTATTTTAACCCACAATCACTTGTCTTCCCCAACTCCTCTTTCTCTCTCTCTTTCAACCACCATGGATTCTAAGCAAGTTTTAAAACTTTGAAAACTATTGTTGTGGGGTTTCAAAAGGTTTCAAAATTTGTTGAGGGGTAACATAATATAATTTCAGGGATAACGTAATTCATAAAACGCAACAAAAAGAAAAAAAATTCCATTTCACGGGGAAAGTTGAGGGGTAGCGGGTGCTACCCCTTCCATTCAAGTAAGTCCGCACCTCTGATCCATAGTATATTTGTGTATATATATTAAACACGGGTTATAATTTATGTTATAACTTCTATTTATATATTAATATTTGGGCTTTAATTTAAACGAGCCACAAGCAACAACCAACAATCGAGCTAATCTCAGGCTTGTTGGTTTCATTACTTTCATAGTTATCAAAGGTAAGCGTTTCTCATGCCTAAGCGCAATATCTAGGCGGCGCGCAACATCTAGACGGCGCAATAACCACGCTTCTACTTACTAGCTATGGTTCATCTCTCATACACAACCACAATAAAAAAAATTAATTCACTGTTATTTAATGCACAATAAATACAGATTAATTCATACCCTTAGGACATGGGGTATACTCTAGCCCCAACATAAATTAAAATGACATGACATTTTAAAGATGATTAAACCACTCCCCACTTATGTTATTGTTAGAAAATGGTCTTGGATTATGCTTTTAACGGGTTAAAAAACAACAAAAAAAACAATATATTAAATTAACAATTAATAGGGGTTAGATGAAGTTTAAAAGCTTAAACTATTTTGATAGAGATTGGAATCTTTAGTATGTTTTGGCCAAAATAATTTTGTTGCCTTCTCATTCATTCATCCGTAAGTTATATACAAGCAAAGTCAAACTACAATTTAGGCAATGATTTTTTGGAGATAATCATGCCAATATACAATATATATTATTAATACAAAAAATATTCTCTAATATACCCCCGCAATCTAAGCGGGAGGATCACGAATGCTTAGACTGGCTCTAAAGTCTTCAAACAAAGCACGCGGTAACCCTTTGGTGAAGATGCCAACAAACTGGTAATGCGAAGGCACGTGTAAAACTCGAATATGTCCTCGTTGAACCTTTTCTCGAACGAAATGAATGTCAATTTCAATATGCTTGGTACGTTGGTGCTGAACAGGATTGCATGAAAGGTAAATGGCACTAACATTGTCACAATATATTAATGACGCCCGAGAAGGATGGCGTCCTAATTCAAGAAGTAGGTTTCGAATCCAACATATTTCTGCCACAACATTTGCAACCCCACAATATTCTGCTTCTGCACTTGACCGAGAAATTGTGGATTGTCTTTTCGAGGACCAGTAGATTAAGTTGTCACCAAGATAAACGCAATAGCCCGAAGTGGATCTTCGGGTGTCCGGACACCCGACCCAAACAACATCAGTGTATGACACCAAAGTTGAGATTTGACTGCGATGCATGTAGAGACCTTAAGAGATTGTACCTTTAACATAACGTAGAATCTTTCGAAGAGCAGTAAATGACTAGTACGAGGTGCATGCATGTGCATCCAAATTTGTTGCACAGCATAAAAGATATCCGGTCTCGTGAAAGTTAAATATTGGAGAGCACCAGCAAGTCGACGATACATGGTCGGATCAGTAAGGGGGGTGCCAGCGTCGGCACTAAGTTTTCCAGTAGTATCGACTGGTGTGTGTGCTGGGTTACACTGTGCCATGTTGGCCCGTTGGAGAATATCCATCGCGTAGGTGGACTAGGAAAGGAACATACCATTTGGGTCCCGAGAGACAGAGAGACCCAAGAAATAACTCAATGGTCCAAGGTCCTTCATTGAGAACTCACCTGAAAGACATGATAAAATATGGTCTTTTAGAGAAGCCGTGGAGGTTGTGAGAATAATGTCGTCCACATATAGTAGTAAATAAGCAGTGTAACGACCATGAGAGTAGATAAATAACGAATGATCACACGAACTGTGACGAAAACCCAACGTTGTCACATAATCTGTAAACCGTTGATACCACGCCCGGGGTGCCTGTTTCAAACCATATAAAGATTCTTTAGGCGACACACATTATGGGGCAAGTGAGGGTTACGAAACCCCATAGGTTGATGCATAAAGACTGCTTCAGAAAGATTTCCGTGTAGAAATGCATTGTTAACGTCCAACTGGCTAATGTCCCACCCATGAGAAAGTGCGATGGATAAAACCAAACGAATAGTTGCCGGCTAAACAACCGGACTAAAAGTCTCGTCACAATCAACTCTGACCTGTTGAGACCTGCCATCACACACAAGACGAGCCTTATATCGTTCAAGTGTACCATCTGATTTAGTCTTATGTTTAAATATCCACATGCACTGAATAACATCATGTTTGGTTGACGCGTTACTAATTACCACGTCTCGTCTCAATAAGATCATCGAATTCATCTGTCATGGCACGGTACCAAGTAGGGCTGGCTAAGGCCTCAGTTGGGTTTCGTGGTAAGGATGCAAGGTTGGTATGGGTGTGAAGGGTGAAAATTGGGTTGGGTTTTGTAATACCGGTCATGCTACTGGTGGCCATGGTCCGGTTCGGGGGAGGTGGCGGGTAGTCGGTATGTGAGGTGGTGGTGGGTGAAGAGTCTGTGGTGGTAGCAGAATGTGATGTGGTGTGTGGGGAGGCCGTGGGGGTGGTGATGTGGGGGAGTTTGGAGACGGGTGGGTAGATGGTGTAGTGGAGGGAGATGTAGATGTGGGCTGGGTTGGAGGTGGAGTTTGGGCTGAGCAGGAAGGGGGCTGGGCCAAGGGAGATGGGGAAGCATTTGGAGGAGGATGTGGAGAAGTCCAAAACATCAGGGATGTGTCGGATGCAAGGTTTGAGTGTATAAAATCATAATGGGGGGGGGGGGGGGGAGATAGTGTAGTAGCGATTGGAAATGTAGTTTCGTCAAAAACCACATGTCGAGATAAGATAATGTTACGGGTGGATAGGTCGTAGCATTTGTATCCTCTCTGGTTAGAAGGATAACCTAGAAAGACACAAGGGGATGAGCAATTTTAAAGTTTGTTAATGGAAGTGGATGGAAGAAGTGGGTAGCAAAGACACCCAATGGTGCGAAGATGGGAATAAAGAGGGTGTTTTCGGTAAAGAAGTGATGAGGGGTTATGATTTTGTTTAGTTTTGCTTGGAAGAGTATTAATGAGATAGGTGGCAAGTTGAAGGGCACGATGCCAAAAGTTTGCGGGAACGGAAGCACGTGTAAGAAGTGTACGCATAATGTTGTTAATTGAGCGAATTTTTCGTTCCGCTTTACCGTTTTGAGAGGACGTGTGGGGACATGAGAAACGAAATGACATGCCATTTTTAGCACAAAAATCATGAAAGGGTTTATTATTATACTCAGTTCCATTATCACATTGGAAGGTTTTAATGTGGATATTAAATTGGGTAAGTATATATTTGTGAAAGTTAAGAAAGATGAAGAAAACTTGTGACTTATTTGTTAGAGGAAAAGTCCATAAGTAATTTGTGAAGTCATCAAGAAATAATATGTAATATCGGTGGCCATCGGTGCTAAGCACTGGAGACGTTCATAAGTCACTATGTAATATGTCAAATGAAAGACAAGTAGTATATAAAGAATCATAAAAAGGTAACTTAACTTGTTTACCAAACACACAAGATTGACAAATACTAGAAACAAAAGGTTTGGTTACAAAAATAAATTTGTGTTTATTCAAATGTTGTAAAAGAGAGATCCCAGGATGACCTAGTATTTTGTGCCAGAGGTCCTGAGAGAGAGCAGCAAAGGTTGTAGGACTTGTAAACTTGGTGTCAGTAGAGAGAGTGAGTGGGTAGAGATCGCTGGTACTATTGCTACGGAGGATAGGAATCCGCGTCAGGTAGTCCTTCACAAGAAAACCAAACGGGTCAAATTCAATAGAAATCACATTGTTAATAGTAAGGCGGCGAACAGAACGAAGGTTTTTAATGAGTTTAGGTGCATATAAAATGTTATTGACATGTAGTGGGGTGGGTAGGGCCACATGTGGTTTTGGTAGTATTGGGTGGGTTGATGATGGTTATTGGTTTGGTTATAATATCCCCTTCCGCGAGACCGTCTACAACCCCGGCCACGAGAGTTACGACCCCGACCTCTCTGAGATGTATCAAAATTTCCCCGGTTTTCATTCGATGACCCGTTAGATCCGCGGCCAGTGCTATTTTGAGTTGGGTTTTGGAGTGTTGTGAGCAAAGCCGTCCCGACAGTTTGGTTCGTGTTATGTCCGGCCCTCCTGGTCTCTTCTTGTGAGTCTAGATCTTGCTTGAGAGAAGGTAGGTAGTGGGACTGTTTGTCTAATGAACATGCCGATTACATCATATTCGGTATTTGTTATACTGTTAACAAGTTGTAACACTAGATCGGCATCCGAGATCGGTGCTTCCACATTCGCCAATTGATTGGCCAAGACCTTTAGCTCCTGGCAATAGGTAGAAATATTTGGAAAGGACTCAAGTTTGGTGTTGGTCAAGCGGGTTTTCAAGGCAATGGCTCGAGAAACTTGATTGTCTTGAAAGAGGTGAGCAATGGCGTCCCAAGCTTGGTTGGCCGTGGCTTTGGGTTTGATAAAATTCATGAGAAAGTTATTAGATATTGTACCATAGATCCATTGTTTAACGATCGCATCTTGGCGATCCCATGAAGCAAGCTCGGGAGGAGGCGGCTTGTATTTGTCGGCGGAGGCTGGAGTGGTAGAAGAAGATGATGCATCGGATGGAATAATGTGATCGAGAACATCGAATACGGTACAATGGATCATAAATAATTCAACCCATGAGGTGTATTGGCCGTTTTCAAGGTCTAGATTGATAGGGATGAAGTTTCGTATGTTGTTAACCGTAAGGGCTGGATGAATGGAAGCCATTTGGTGTTTGAGAATAATGAATATGGGAGCAAATGGAAGCGAAGAAGACAGTTGCAGGATCGGTAGCCGCAAGCAAGGATAATTTTGTTGCCTTCTCATTCATTCATCCGTAAGTTATATACAAGCAAAGTCAAACTACAATTTAGGCAATGATTTTTTTGGAGATAATCATGCCAATATACAATATATATTATTAATACAAATATATTCTCTAATATATTTCCTTTGAGTGAGAGGAGTGTAAGAGAGAAAAAATAAGTGATGTTTTGTTTATGTTGAGTTAAGATAGGTTAGAGTTTACCCAATAACCTTATTTAATTGAGAGGATGGATGAACAATGTATTTTTGATACTTTAATGAACGACAAATTCATATTTTTGATTTAATGCACAACAAATACAAATTAATTTATATTTATTTCAGGCACAATAAATACAAATGTATTCACTTATTTTAACTTTTTTTTAATGGCCAACAAAAAGTGCCTAGATACTTCGTATGGTTGACCCAATGGCAAAAGGTCACTTGGTCCAACCCAATTGCATTGAGCCCTTAAGCGCCTTAAAGATCTCCAATTTCATGAAAAAAACCCCGACCAAAAACTCACTGGTGGTAAAACCCGGACGCCATCAGGAACGAACCAAAGATCAGAAAGATTCCGATCTTTCTTCATAGAGCCACTCATGTCCTTCCCAAAGTGTTGTCTGTGCATGGGGATCAAACTTGAGTCTCTATTGAATAACCCATGCTTCTAACCACAACACCATTGGAAAGGACATTCACTTATTTAACTAGGGGTGAAGGAAGAACGTGTTTTTTATAATTTAATGCACCGTAAATTCGTATTTATTTAATGCAAATAAAATATAAATTAATCTATTTATTCACGTTAATATATTTTAATTATTTTTCATTAAGTGCGCCTCTTTTTCCTCTCACACTCTCGCTATGTACTTTGAGTGCGTCTATCGCCTTTGATCAATAGATTCGTTTGGTTTAGTCTAAGGATGGGCGTAGTGGGCTCAGCATGATGGGTTTGGGGTGGGTTTAGTACAAATGGGAACATCACCTTGCCCAACTTGATACTTCTTCCTGTTCGGTGTAGCGTAGAGACTTTGTATTTTAAACACATATGTTGTCTTAGACGTCTTATAATGAAGAGTAAATTACAATTCTATCACTTTTATATTTATTATATAGTAGTACCAGTTTTTATCCCCGTATTATAGTGATTGTTTTATATTTGTCATGTTTAATATTGTAAATATTTTTTTTTGGATTTTAGTTTAATTTATTGTAAAGATGTTTATAATATACTTGGACCTATTTTAATCCATTTATGTTTGATTATGTCTATTTATTGATTGAAATTGAACGAATCATCTACTTAATTTTGATAATTGTTTTTTTTTGTTCATATAAGTGTGTTTATTTATATTCGTTTTTGTTTGTTTGTATTCTTTTATTTTGTTCATATATGTTTGTTAAATTATGTTCGTTTATGTTCATGAACTATTCGTTATGGTAATTCAGATCCATTTATGTTTAGTTATGTTCGTTTATGTTCATTTTAAAATTAAACATTGAACGGATCATCTACTAAATGTTTTATATTTGTTTGTTTACGTTCTTTGTTACAATTCATATATTATTTTGTGAAATGTTTTCTTTAAGTCAAACTTAAAAGAAAATTATCACTAATGTAACAACTCGGATTTTCCAATTAAGATTTTATCCATAACCTGACCCATTTTTATGTTCGGAAAATTTTATCAATTAAAATACCGCATTTATCGAGTAAATTAACTATTATTATATTATTAAATAATTATTTATATAATATATAATTACAACTTTCACATCATGGAAATTTTACCCCAAACTAAAACTATTACCTCATTATGTTTTCACCTCATTAGTTCAGGGGATAAAATGCAAATTTTATTTATCATAACCCCAAAACCGTTTACCTAGGTCCAAACCAATACCCGTATACTCGTTTTGAATGAAACCCGCAACCCGCGTGTTTCTTGAAGCTTAATTCTCGTTATATAATTGGAATGGATCTTGTCATATCGTTTATACATGTATTACAAACCTTGCCGACTCTGTTGATTTTGAAATTAGATCAAATTTGATATGTATTAACTTTATAACGAACCGAAATCACTCGTTTGTCAATATACATTATATCATACATCATAAATCAATTAAACCTAGATACGTGACCCTTTTACCAGCGCCAACAATTACCCCATCTTTAATTACATTAATTTCTTGTACTTGATCTACCACTGTCGTCGACTGCTGTAATCAATTAAGCCTCGTATATATGTTCATCTTTTAAGTTAATCAATTGTAAGGCCCCGTTACCGGTAGCCCTACTTTCGTGTTGGATTTACTCATAAACGCAGTTCTAAATATCAGAGTTAATTAAAACATTCGCGGAACATTAAAAACATTCAAACCATTACATTCCATAACCATAATTATTGTCTTATCGGGCATTCATAGTCATTTAAAAACAAATCATAGTCTTGTAAAATAAAACATCATAGCAAAATCTTCAGATGCCAGCTTCGTCCAACTCTGCCATGTGTCCTCCTCAAGCTACCTGCCTCATTCTACTCACCGACGTGCATACTAAAAGTCAGCTACGCTGAGTGAGTTCTAGTTAATCACATACTCATACAATACCTTCTTACATTTCATACTTAACCTCTTAACTTTCTTTCATACACACATAAGTGCATATACTTTCATTCTTACCTTCATACTTTCTTTACATACATAATCATACGTTTTAAAGAGCCTTTCGCCCTATAACCTCACAGATATTTTAAGGGTCTGGTCCCTAACATCACAGATATTATAAGGGTCTGGTCCCTAACATCACAGATATTATAAGGGTCTGGTCCCTAACATCACAGATATTATTAGGGTCTGGTCCCTCTTCGTTACCATACAACCATGCCTTTCCTTAGTTTGTTAACTTTATCGCATTCATACATATAAGCAAATACATTATACTTACCTTATACGTAACACTACAACCTGATAGTACGTGCAATATCCGAAGATCGTTCACGTACTAACAAGCAATCATTCATACATTTCACATCATTCATATAAGGCATACACTTATCACTTAGGATAAGTGTATTAACAAACATATCGAGTATGCACACAGCCCCGAAAACATAACACAGAAGTGGGGCTAGAAACTCACCTGAATCCTGTTACGCTCTCCGTTAATCGTTATTCCCTTCCTGAGTTGTGCACGGCTAACTGTATAATATTTACATGTATCAATTAACTACTACAACTCATGTTGTATTTCTATCTTTATATAACCCACAACGAACGGGGGTCTGAGGGCAGCGCCCCTGGCAGCGGGGTCTAGGGGCGGCAGCCCCTAGCAGGGTCCAAGGGGCAGAGCCCCTGGCTGGGGTCGAGCTGCCAGGTCAGCTTGGAAAAATTTTATTTCCATTAACTGTCTTAACACATTTTTCATTAGGTTTTTAAGTTATTTTCTAATTTGCTAACTCCAGCGAACTTATCATTAAGCGAACTTAACAATAAGCGAACTTAACATTAAGCGAACTTAGTGTTAAACGAACTTAACATTAAGCGAACTTAACATTAAGCGAACTTAACATTAAGCGAACTTACTGTAAGAGAACTTAGTGTTAAGCGAACTTAACATTAAGCGAACTTATCACCAGGCGAAGTTAGTTGCAGGCGAAGTTACCTTGGCGAACTTGGCTGCAAGCGAACTTAAATTGGGTTAAGGCGAAGTTATCTTGGCGAACTTGGCTGCAGGTGAACTTAGCCGCAGGCGAAGTTGCCCAGCAGCGGCTACTGTTCGTCCTTAACCCCCATAATCATCTTCATTTTAACGTGTAACCCCTTGAAATGATATTAACCAACCCCGTGAACATTTCCATGATCGATATCGGGGAAAACTCGGCCCGGAAAAGTATAAAGTTTGAACCTTTAAGCTAAAAACGTTCAACACAAGATCTAAGGTTTTCTTTAAACGAACCGTACATGTTTATAGGTTCGTTAGGTTTGTTTTAACGTCAAGTTTGCTACTTTAATACTCGTTTATACCCGATCTTTGCTAGGTTCAAGTTTCACGGATAACCGTTCATAAAAACGTAAACTTTAAGGATAGAGGACATACCTTTACGTGTTTTTAAGGTTACGGTTAGCTTGGTGATGAACTAAAATCTTGTATCTTGCTTTCACGCTCAAGGTCCATTAAGTTATAGGCTCGGTTTGGTCTCGGATTGCTCCTTAGCTCGCGGCCGTATATGGTGTAGGAAGTATGTGTGTGTTTTTTGAGTGTGTAGAGATTAGGATGGATAAGATGGATGGAATGGAAAGGATTAGGGTTTAAGGGGGTATTTATACTCCCTTAAGCCCATAGACCTAAGGCCCATATTTCCTTTTGGTCCATAACTAATCCCATCTAATTATCCTACTTAGTCTTCATATTTTTCTATTATTATTATCGTTCCACTAACTCGTTTATTTCACCCGACAAAATAATATATTAAATATTACTTTAGAAGTTTCGGGATGTTACATCAATTCATGAAGCAAGTTCGTCTTAATCTGCATTAAAATAGCCCTAACAGTAATTGCACAATCATATCACGGATTGATCAATTTAGGATTCTAGGGTTCTTATAACTTGGGATTAATTTCAGTATATGCATAAATTTTATTTATCTCAGTTGTTAAACAATCTGCAGCTTAGCTCATCTGGTTGTTTGGTATGTGAGTTCTCCAGTGAGCCGGCCAGGGGCGCAGGTTCGAGCCCTGGCAGCCCACTTTTGTCTTTCAAGTTTTTTGTTTGATTTAAGGTTTTATTAATTAAACTATAATTAATAATAAACATAAATTAATATTATTTTTATGTAACCGACACCTTATATTGACGTTTAGTCGTCTTTGTATTTTTAACTATTATATATGTAGGATTAGGTTCATTTCAGAAGTGTTTCTTGTTGCAAGAAGTGCGAGAAATGAGTCTGACCAATCATAATTTTTTCTTTTATTTTGTCATTTATTTAATAACAAGGGTGCTATAGTAAAATATGCATCTTTTCATATTTGGAAAGACATAATGTATGGAGAAGTTACAATTAATTTTTCTTTTTGGTTTTTAAAATATAGCCAAATCAACTTATATTAAATTATATTTTTTTTATTATTTTATCAAATTCAATTTTGTTGATTTATCAATATTTTTTTTTTCTCGTAATTTGAATTTCATACATTTATCCATATAATAGTTCTTAAATTCAATAGCGTCGATAAATTACACAATACATAAATGAACATACACATGAACCAAATTACACACACACAATTCGAAATATCACCTACATACTACATATACGAGCCTATATAGTACATAAATGAACCTATACACGATAAAAATTATACATACACCATTGGAATACCACCTGCACAGTAATATATGAACCTATATAATTCATAAATGAACCTGCACACGATAAAATTTATACATACACCATTGGAAATACCACATACACAGTAATATATGAACCTACACATTTCATAAATGAACCTACACACGATAAAAAATACGCATACACAATTCAAATACTAGATACACAATACATATATGAACCAACAACTTTTTTTTATTTTTCATATTATACAACATATAATAAATACCAAATTATATTAATAGCCTACAATTGTAAAATTTTCACATACGCATTCGTGATTCCATCTTCACAATATGCATGTGTTTATAATACATAAATTTGTGTAGGCAATTTGAGAAATATGATTGAAGATATTATAGTATTTTATTAAAATTATATTTGTTTAACATTACTTTGATTAATAACATCAATTAAAAAATAACAATTAAAAAAATTTAAAGGAACTTTCAATTAGATAGTAATAATAACAAATTAATGTTATTAATGACTTAAATTTCAATTTGGAAAGTCAAAAAAACAAATACTAAACTACCCTTTTTAATTAAAATATTAGTAGATTAATATCTTCATAATTACAAGTTTGCCATAACTTTTCTAATCTATTGATTAAACATAATCAATGGTCCAGATTGATTTCTCGCACTTCTCGCTGTAACTTGACTTCTCGCAAGATCCATCCCCTATGTATGTATATGTATATATATATATAATATGTATATATATACACACACGTTTTTGTTATTAAATAAATGGTATAATAAATGTAAAAAAACGTTAACTATAATTTTCCGTAAACCGTTTTTTGTTAAAGATTCGAAATACGTTTTCATTTAGAATATTACATACTACATTTATATAGTCATTTAATATATTTATATAAACGTTATTATATCATATTATAATCAATTACTTAAACATTTATCTATTTAAACGTTTATATACTTGTATTTTCTTTATTCATAAGTATATTCAATTTTATATTAATCATAAGATTTATGTTATTTATTTAACTATATATTTATCTAAATATTATGTTAAGGATATTTGATATTAAATTTATTAATTTAAATTATTTAATTATTTGTTCTATCAAGTATAAAATTGATGGTATTTTGAAATTAATGAAAGTAATGATTTGTTCTTCAACCAAATGATAACACTAATATTGGTTTTGCAATAATAATCACTATAGGAATCTATCGTTCGAATTCATAATATTTTAATCCCAATCATAACTCAAATCACATCGAAATCTTAATTTAGTAAATCATGTTAAATCGTCATAAGTAATCTCATTACCATTAATAACTAGGAACCCTTGTCAATGCATCCGAGAAGCTCAGACTCATTTAACTTATTTTCTATCACCGTTTCATCTTTACTTGTTCTACTTTATTAGGTGAGTATTACACTCCCCCTTTAACTCATTTTTACTGTTTTGTCGACATATGCGTTTCTAATTATTTTATTATTATTTAATACTCAATTGCAACTGTTAATCATGTGTGTATACCAATTTACGCCTAACGTGTTATATGCTTATATGCTTATTTGGTTAAACTTCGTATACCGTCGTAGTAGCCATCGCTCAGTTCATCTGGCATCGAGCTTATCAACAACTTATTTACTTGCTTATTTGGTTAAACTTCTTATACCGCCGTAGTAGCCATCGCCCAGTTCATCTGGCATCGAGCTTACCGGCAACATATTTACTTGCTCATTTGGTTAAATTGCTTATCTCACTTGATACAATTTGCACATTTTTCTATACTTATTATATATTCACTTATATGGTGTTTTACTCACTCAACCTAGTGTTGACAAAATTATTGCATTTTTAACGCATATGCATGTCACCGTATGATATGATTATCAAGATTTGCTTGAAGAAACTTAGGGTTGCATGTTAGAGAAGAATATACAAGCTTTAAATTTGGATTATATTTTATTTGTTTTATTCATGAAATTTTGTACTTTGTTTATTTGAACCTTGTTGGATTATTTGAAATTGATTAATAGATATTATCATTTTAAATATTACATGATAGTACCTTGAAAGCTGTGAGCAATCAGCTCACGCCCCGACATTTTCGCCTTAGGTTGGGGTGTGACCACTAACGTAACTAAATCCATATAGAGAATTAAATTAGTGTTTGATGATAAAAGAGTTTCGCAAATAAATAAGATATTATAACCTCTTTAAGGGCTATCAGAGTTTGGTGAGATTCATGACTCGCTCATGTTTTTTTACTATAAAATTATTTCTTAATTATAAATAATATTTTTTTTTTAAAAATGGGATATTAATTTTTAGTACATTGAAACCGTATTTATAGGATTTGCAAATCATATCTTTGGTGAGATTGGTTTTTAGTGTAACACTTGGCAAAAAATTTTTGCTAATGAATTATGATTAGCAATTAAATATCAATTTATGAATAAAATCTTTTCTCATTAAGATTCAAAATCTTGCAAAGTAAAAAAAGTCCAAATTTCGCCACATAACAAGCATTTTGTGAAATAACCTCGAGCAGCGGGCCATAAACTAAATAAATTATTAATATGACTAAATGGCCCCAAAATTTTAAAATATATGTTAAAACATTAAAGATAATGTATAAACATAATTTTAGAAGGCTCGAATCGCAAAAACTGAAAAAAAATAAGTAAACGAAAGCCAATACAGGAAACTGAAAGGACCCGGCACAAACTATTTTCAGAAATAGTTTTTATAGTCTATATTGTCAGAAAATTGATTTCGTTCAAAGCCTGACAAAAATTACTAAAAACGGGATCCGATTGATTATCTAAAACTCGCAATACGTTAAACCGATTAGCCAAACTAGATATTATTTAACCCAACCCTTTCACCTCTCCCCCCCACCCATTTGGCCGGCCACCCCTTGCCACCTTATCCTCTCCATCTCTCTTCTCCCCAATAGCCTTCCACCATTCCACCTATCCAATGATTGCCATCCTTCTAGAAGCAATGTGTTGTAAGTAATCTAATTAACCCACATTACCTCTAACAAATTACTCATCAATTCTACTTCTCCCTTTTCCTCTCTATATTACGGCACACACACACACATCGCCATCATCCCCAAATTCAAAATTCAAAATTCAAATCAACACACACACACATTCAAGCTTAGAACAAGAACAAGATGGTGATTAGCAACTAGGAAAGATGATTAAGAGGAAGGAACACCACACACATTCATCACATTCTTATCTTCATCCTAGGATCTTCAAAAACTCAAGTAAGTTATAATTATGAGTTGATTTCTATGATTGAATGGTTATATTATGTGTTATTGGTTGAGATTGATCTTGGAGATTGGAAATTATGGATACGTGTGTGTGTGTGTATGAGCCGCGTGTATGTGTGTATGTGTAAGGGGAAGTATTGAACCCACCCATACATGCATACATTCATCATGAAGATCATATTTGGATTGTTGAGACTGATTAGAAGTGTTGTTAAAATATTGGATATTTAGGTGAAATCATGGATGAATTTGATGTTTGAGTTCGATGTTAGGATGAATTTTGGTTAGTTAATGATCAATAGGATTAATGATATGAATATAAAACATTGAATTGCTTGTATTGAAATTGAATGTAGCAAGAACATGTTCATATTTTGCAATTTAGGGATTTTTGGATTACTTGGATAATTAATGATTTTGATGAATTGATGAAGTTAGAAAGTGATATGGATCGATGTTAATTGATATTGAGAATAAGATGTATGCTAGAGGATTCATAAACTATTAAATTAAATAACAATACTTGAAGATTATTGTTGAAATTGTTAGATTGCTAAATAAGGAAACTTTGTTAGATGCATAGTTGATTTTTTTTATTATGGCATTAATACTTAGCATATATGACTTTGATAAATAATAAGGTAATTACTTGGATTAGGATAAAATACACCATCAAAGTATACATTGGATTATTGTATGGATCATTTGTCACCTATTTGCTAGAAACAGAAGCTTTGTAACTTGAATAATGGAAGCATCAAAATCTAAATAGAACAATAAGTTGCATGAAACTTTGTCAAACTAGTTGAATGAGATAAGCAAGATTCATACTTGACCATCATTGAAAGATTGAATCATTAAAGATTAAAAGTTACTATTTTAGGAAACTTTGTTGATTGAACACTTAGAAAATTCATAAGTTGATTAGTTAATAATGAGATACTTGAACTTGTGCATAGATAATTAGATGATTTGATGATTTTATGATGATAGGAATAATCATATGATTGTTGAATTGATTAAAAAAGAACACAAATGATTAAGCATGCATGTTAGAACATTCTAAATAGGAATAAATAATATAGTTGAAAATTGTAAATTTGGCTTGTTGTGAGGACCATGATGATGATTCAAATATGGATTCTTAAGTGTTATAATGATGTTTGTTCATATATGTATTGCTAAGTTTGATTATTGCCATTATTAGTAAACTTAAAGTTATGAATTAGGAGCTTAAATTGTTTTAAATGTGCAACATGAAATTTTGTGATCAAATATGAAAATAATGGTAAATTATATGTTATAATGTGTATACTTAGTTTATAAGATAATTGGTATTAACTTATTTGGTTTATATTACATGTCCCTAAAGTTATCAAACTGAACTACTTTATTAACAAAACTAATCAAACCGAACGGCTTTTTAACAAAAAAAAAATCGAACTGAACGACTTTTTCAACAAAAACTAATCGGACCGAACTACTTTTTAACAAAAACTAATCGAATCGAACTACTTAGTTACAAAAACTTATCGAATCAAACAACCTTTTTATAATTATACTAACTGAATCGAACTATTTCTTTAACTAAAATAATCGAACCAAACTACTTTTTTTTAACAAAACTAATTAGTACGATTAGTTTGGTTAAAAAAATTCGGTTCAATTAGTTTAATTAAAATAAGTAGTTCGATTCGATTAACTTTTGTTAAAAAAGTAGTTTGGTTTGATTAGTATTTGTTGAAAAAGTCGCTCGATTCGATTAGTTTTGTTAAAAACATTCGTTCGATTAAATTATTTAACACAATAGTTTGGTTCGATTAGTATAGTTATAAAAAAGTAGTTCGGTTATATTAGTTTTTGTTAAAAATTAGTTCGGTTCGATTAGTTGTTTTTTAAAAAGTAGTTCGGTTCGATTTGTTTTTTGTTAAAAATGTAGTTCGGTTCGATTAGTTTTGCTAAAAAGTAGTTCGGTTCGATTAGTTTTGTTAAAAAGTAGTTCGGTTCGATTACTTTTTGTTCAAAAGTTTTAAAAAAAATAGTATAAAGGGAAATTTTTATTGAGGGACTATCACTGAGCACAACCACAAACCATATGGACTCATATGAATCTTATGAAATGGCATATTTGTAATTTTTACCTTTTCATGGATGGAAGCTTAACGATAGGGACTCGTACAGGGCACTTTCGAAACTACATGGACTCAATCAGTTCAATATTTTTCTAGGGACTCAATGTGACTCCGTCCTAAAACCACATGTCCGTCCTAAAACCACATGGACGCAAATCGTAATTTTCTCTAATAACAGAGTCAACCTAAAAACTTGAAAAGATACGTTACGTGGGGCATCCCCCGTGATCTCCTTTAATTTTGCACTTGACTAAACATGGTAAAGTTAAAATACAAAGTGAAATAAAAATGAGAAGTGTGAGAAGATTAATTTGTGACCACACAAAAAACCCTTTTATAAATAAATTCAAAAAAATAATAAAAAAATCATAACTCAAAATATAAATAAAAAATTGAAAAATGAAAATGTTTCCGCCATATTTCCTTATAAAAAAATATTAAAAAAATACAAAAAAAAATAAAAAAATTGACGAAAAGACACAATGCCTAGATCAAAGACACAATTATGAACATGAACAAAGACACAATTATAACTAAAAAAGACATAATATATCGCAAAATATAACACAATGCCAAACAAAATATAACGCAATGTTGAATAATATAACACAATATAAAGTAAAAAAAAAAAACACAATATCAAGTAAAAAAGACGCAATCAATGACGAAACAAACACAAAACACAATGATTAAAAAAAGACACGACGAGTTTTTTTACTTTTTTTTTAATATCGAGAAAGACGGTGGAAACATTTTTGTGTTTTTACTTTTTTCGTTTTTTCATTAAATTTTGAGTTATGAATTATATATATATATATATTTTTTACAACTTTTTAAGGGATTTTTTTCATGTGACTAGAAATCCTTCTCTTTTTTGTTTCCCAATAACTTGACCCTGACTAAACAAACAAACTAACATAATAATTTGAAAACAAAGAAGATGTTGAACTGATCCATGCATGCATTGCATAGGCTTATTTTTGTTCCTTGGATCCAACTTCTTCCTCCTAGGCCCTAGGCTGACTTCATGGACTTCGGGTTGAACAAATAACAATTACGTGTAAGCCTAATTTTGAGAAATGTTACGGAAAAACGGTCCGGATTGGGTTGAACACTCTTGCCTTCAAATTGGTTCCCCATGCTTATTTGGTTTGGCCAAATCGGTTTTGACCAAAATTTGACCAACCCGGATTAATTTACTGCCCGAACTAGTCTGGGTGAATGAAATGATTTGAACATGTCTACCATCACCCATGCTGTATGAATACACGCCAAAATAAAGTGGGTAACAAAACCAAAAGGTAAATAAAGAGTTATATTGGGAAGTTAAAAGTGAATAGTAGAGGTGAAAAAAACCCCGAACCCGGAACCGAACCCCAAAAGATTACCCGAAACTTGTTTTTTGATATCCAGGATTTTAGTACCCGAACCCGTACCCGACCCTACCCGTAGGGTATAGATTAGGTATGCATTTCAGTACCAAAACCTGTACCCGGAACCGGACCCGATTTATACCCGTAATACCCGAAAACCGGACCTGTTCCATACCCAGAACCGGGTTTCTCCAATACCCGAAACCGGGTTTTTCAAATACCCGATCTATACTCGAAATTACCTGAAAAATACCCGAAAATCCCCCTAAAAAGTGTAAACCCTTAAAAAAATACAATCTATACCCGGAAAAAAGCCTGAAACCCCCGAAAATATGGTATTTTCAATACCTAGAAATATGGTATTCATATACTCGGTTTTAGAATACCAGGTTTTATACCCGACCCGAACCCGATGCATAGGGTATGGTTTTTAGAGACAATACCCGGGCTCGAACCCGACCCGGGTATTACCAATACTTGATTTTCCAATACCCGTTCATATCCGAACCCGATTCCATACCCGAAACCGGGTATTTGAAAAACCCGATTTGTGCACTTGTAGTGAAAACTACTAGAAGCCCCTGAAGTTCTTCGTATGGGTTGGGCCTAGTGGGCTTTCACTAATTCGCTTAGGAAAAAAAGATGTTACTAGTACTACGGTTGAACTTATAGATCTAACGATTGACTTTTTCTCAATACCGTTGAAATAGAAAAGTAACTTATACAAGAGTAACGAAGAACGCTAAAAAGGTGAGGAAACCCGTCTTTCTAAAAAAAGAAAATTTTCTATTTGTTTTACCAAGGTAATCAAACTTTTCCTGTCTCTTTAAAGTCACCAACCTTTATTTGTTGTTTTGTTTTTACGCATCTATCATGTTAGCAATTGTTAGATTATTTTTAAAAACACACTTATAGGATATATGAAACGGGATCAAATACATTTTATTCTTAACATGAAAACGGTGAGAATCAATTTGTTATGATTAAGTTTATTTTTATGGGTGTTTGCTACTATTTTTTGTTCGTATTTGCTAATTTTCAATTATGAGACGTTATAAGTATTTGCTTATTTATATTTTGTTGTTATTATTAGATGTTTTCTTTTGTTGTTATAAGTATTTGCTGGTATATGCTGTTATTATTTTGTTCTTGATTTTGATTCTTTTGTTGTAGTTTTTAGATTCTTTTCTTTGTTATTATAAGTCATTGTTTATGTAGATTGATATTGTAGTTGGTATTGTTTCTTACATTCGCATTTTTAAATAAATTGACATTACTTCCTACGTACTCATGTTAAGATCAAAATGTACATGAACCTTCTCTTAAGATATATTACATTGACAAGCATAATATAGTAAAACTAGGAAGGTGAAACACCAAGAGACACAAAGTTACAATAACGAAAGGAATCAAACAAAAGAAATACTAAGAGAAAAATATGCATAAACAACCCTGAAAATGGTTGTTCATCACAAAGATAACAAGAACTACATTGGAAAGATGTGAATAATGCGGTTGGAGTTCTAATTTACAAATCAGAACCTATAATTTGAAACTCAAGTCCAAAACACATGAGTCGAATTTGATGATGGTACTTGGTGATGGTGGTGGCTGGATTTTATCGTGGTGGTGGTGTTTTATTTATTATTAAAATTATAAAAACAAATCCAGCGTAATACGCAGGTTATAAAATGTAAATATGTATTGAACTCGTTGCTCATCTGTAAAACGAACTCAACACAACACATATAAAAACTCGTTAATAAATAAACACAAACAAATAATTTGAGACCTTAGCTAAAACAACTAAATACAAATTAATTCATAACATAATAAATGCACAAACAATGAATCCAAACAATATAAAACACTAAATAAAAAACCATGATCTAAGCGCACAATCAAAAACAATCTAAATATCAAACATGCATAAATGTGTACTCAAACACACACTTCTTTTTCTTTCTAAAACTCTAAATCCAAACTCATTTTATAATCAATATAGTTGAATTAGTAGTAAATAGGTTTGAGATTAAAATTGACGCTTTACATACTACAAATTTGCTCATAACTTTTTTTTCTTAAAAATCCTTCTTAAATAAAAAACGATTATTCTTTAGCACACTTTAGACAAATCTCAAATCATACGTTTGGACGCAATCGAGACTTGCGCATCTACTTACCGCACCAAGTCAGCCAAAAAGGTATGGACTTGCCACATACAAAAGCATAATGTATCCTTATTACCACTTTTGGCCAAGGATAAATACACTACCAATCAGTCCGTTACATGAACTATGATAGAGAAGTGAAAGTTATACTCCTAGCTCCATTTTGGGGGGACAAAATAATAACATTTATATACGCACATGAAATGATGAATCCAAATATATAAAATGAGTATCAATCTCCCCTTTCTTATGAGAGTATATTCAATACAATTTCAACCATCTCACATTCAATACATATACACTTCTATTTTTACAAACTCTACTTTTCAAATATTGTTGGAGGCTGATGAAGGAGATAGCACCCACTCTATGGCAAGGCTAACAAGTGTTTTTTTGTCTGCACCTAGCCAATTGATAAACCAGTTTGAGTATCCATCAATGATAACTACTGAAGATCCGTGTCCAGTTTGTCCTTTGTGACAAATGTTATGTTCAAACAAAAAATACTGAGTAATACGTAATGTTTATTCTTGATGACGGGGGTAGCCCAAAGTCTGATAAAATGGCTTTCACACATTAACGCTAAAATGGTTAAAAGGTTCGTTTTCCCGCTCAATTAAGGAAAACAAATACGTGAACAGTAAAAGCGCGTAACAGTAACACGTCAAATCACTGTTCACATCATCCCTTAGCCGTAAAAGAGGGGATATGCTCAGAAAAGTATTATTATTATTATATATCATTAACCGTATGGCAAAAACCTCCCGCGCATAAATGGGTCAACCCTCTACCAATCTGGAGGTTCATTAGTTTATCAATCGGACAAAAGGCTTGCATTCCTTTCTCTATAAAATGACATAACTCAGCCATAACAAGAACACACCAGATTTGAGGGTTAATATATACTCTCTGATCTTCTCTTCTTTCTGGAGAAACTTTACATGCTTCTTTCTTACTCCAAAAATTACATAGTTTCACTAAGAACTCGCATCCAAAACCAGTTCCAAACATCTCGATCTTGGATCCTTAGTGAAGAATAACAATAACAACTAAACTAGTGAACCTCTCTCTACGTTTTGCAAACATAGAGGGACACGACGACCTGCGTTAGGTTAACCAGAACCCTTGAAGCCTGTTAGCCTAACCAATCTATTCATTATCATTGGTCTTGTAATTGTTGTAGCAACAATTCTCAACCGACATTATAATATTTTGAGTGCATTGCCTGTGGATAAGAAAAAAAAACTATATATACAAAAAAGAAGTATCCGGTTAAACTTGTTTAAGTAGGAGTAATAATATAAGATGAATGACATCATATATGTATGATGATTTCACACAAGCCACTTTATAGTTAAAACGGACATTTATTTATTAATAGGATGATATATACTTCTGATGTTACATTTTAAGTCTCTTATATATATGAGAGTTTAAATAGGCATTGTCTCCTGTTTCACGAACATCATCCAAAGTCGATACGGTCCACCCATCGCCGATCAGCCAGACAGCCACAAGCCTACATAACAACTCTTATGACTCATCTTTTGCAGCTGGTTTCTGGTTATTATATTATTTATTTATTTTAGCATTATTATATGTTAGCTACTCATCAAACACGGAGTTCTATATATTAATTACTCATTTTGATTTGATATTGCAGTACGTTCTGTTCATAATTGCCATGATATAACGATTTGAGAAACACGAGAGACCCTTAAAATGAAATGAAATGAAATGAAATGAAATGTGGTAACGAATATTATATATAAACAGCAGACTGAAGACATGGTAAAATAAAGGGATTAGAAAAGATCCAAAATAATTTGTAGTTATTCAAGAAATCATAACTTCTTTTTACAAATTAAGAGTAATATGATCTATTATAAACACACCGTTTATTCATTAAAAATATACTCCGTTTTTTGGGTAACTTTAATTCGAATATCACTTGAAGAATTTTGTATCATTTTTTCTAACGTCAAGTTATTACCCTATTTTGTTCACTATACGTTTTGAACCCTTGTCATTTAGAAGCGACCCCACCTTAATAAACACATTGATATCATTGGACTACAAGCTCATTGATTTTTTAGCTAGTTTACTTTATTATGGAACTACGGTTAGAACGAAGATAAATCAAATAATGTATAGATACTGAGTACAATTAATATATCCAAAAATTTATAGAAAGCGGAGTTGTTTGTTACGTAGTCTACGTATACCCAAAACACATAACGCACGCTGAACGTACAAAGGAACACGTAATACACACACAACACATCGGTATACTTGAAAATAACATAGTATAGCGTCTTGAGGCTCTTATATAAGTGTAGTGTATACTTAGTATCACCATGCACATATCATCAACTATAAGTATTTAAATTATTTGTCGTAGTAGAAGGTTTGTGGACAATCTATCTAAAAAATGTTTGTTGGTGATTTATTGGAAAACGCCTAAATGAGACGTTTTTTTTAATCGCAATCATTCTAACTTTCAAATAAGGGTAATAAAATGATCCTACTACAGTAGAGAGACAGGTAAACGACTAAACGGGCAACAAGTTGCGTTGTCACCTCCTTTTGAATGGTAAATCCAATCGTACTGAAAACAAAGTTATCGTTCTTCAGATGAGTTACTGTGTACGACCCACTAAGACGTTGGAGGAATTATAAGTAATCGTCATTGTATATCTCGTCGATCGGTAATACCAGTCGTTGGTAATCTGTCAAAAATCAATCGTCCACCCCCAGATTTCCGACAAAATATCTTGGACGAAATATATATCACCAACGGATTACAGTTGATAATCACCTTCACTGACGGATCTAACTGTCAGTGAAAGTCATTCATTTTGTATATATGGTACAAGCCATGTTTTAAAAATCAGGCCATGTATACCGGTTAGTTAATAAAATAAATTTAACTAACCGATTTTGATTAGATCAGCAAAGCGGTGAAACCCACGGATTCTTATCGATCTTCTTAATTTGTCATCCGTACAGAAGCTGCCGGTTCGACTAGTGGTGTAAGTGTAACTCTCAAGTCTCAAGATACTGGTATTAACTATCCATGTGACTAATATGATTTAGATGATTTTTAAATAGTTTATTATTTATAACGCCGTGCCTTGACAAATAGTTAACTTTAGGTGTATGTTAAATTGAAGATAGAACAATAAAAGCTCATTATTATTTTATTATACCTTAAGACTAGCAACGTAGATCCGACGGACTTTCAGGATTTTGCTCACATCCTTCATTCCTTTTCTTCTTTAAACATGGGACAGTATATTAAGGGAGAGTAAGACAGATTATAAATCTTTTTCTACTCATCTTATTTTACTTTCATTTGACCAACTTTATTATTAAGAGAAGTTTGATGTATAACCAAAATCAATAACACAGTCTGATGAATAAAACAATATTAAATTTATGAAACTATCATAGTTTTGTAACTTGTTTTTTTTTTTAAATAGTGCCACAATCATCATGCCGGTTTAAACTTTCGATAATCTATCGATGGTTGTAGTATTCACTAAAGATTAATAACGGATGAATAGACCCGTATAGATTTTCTAATGTAAGTTAATTAGTTTGAAATGAAACAATCAAGGTTACTTTTAGGTTTTTAGACATGTTCTTTTTTTTTAATTGATCCAATGATCCAAATTATAAAGATTGTTAACATCTTATCAAAATATGTCTGAAGATTTTAAGAGTTAATGATGCATAAAATAGCTTACACATATGATTATTGTTGTAAAAGTTGTTAGGCGCTGCTAGATCAATTATCTAGGGAATTGTGAATATATACCCGGCAAAGCAGGGAGTACCCGGGGATTATTCGCCTTGTAATCGGCCTAGGCGGGGACTGGGGAGTACTTAGGGTTACTCGTTGAGTACTCAGCCATCTAAACCGATTTCTACAACACTGCATATGACTAACTTTACTAATTAAAAAAGAATTAAAAAATATATATTTTACTTGTATCTAAGTGTAAAAAATTTGACAGAAGATTGTATGTGTTTAAACCATGTACAAAACCGTGCAATGATATATTTCATACATGTAATGTGTTTAAACTATGCCAGTTAATTAATAAATTATAAATCATTTTAAATTATAAGAATAACTTTACAGTCATCTTATAGTAATTTAATGCTTCCGAGTTAAACATCTATCATTCTCTGTGTGACTCTCTCTCTCTCTCTCTCTCTCTCTCAAAATTAATATATATGTCACTAACTGAAGCCTGGAGGATGATGATGGGCTAAAAGAAAAGTTGACAGTAAGAAAGTAAGTTGGCCAAGTTTATAAAAGAAAAAACAAACAGGAGGGAAGCAGGATCAAAGGAAGAAAAGTTAAGCATAAAAAATGAATCAAGGTAAATTAAGTGGTATTCTATAACTTTTTTTACGCATGTGTAAATGTATATATATCAATCAGATTCTTAATAGAGAATGAATGTTCAAAACATGTAATCACCATACGTTATAACATATAGAAGAAAAAAAAATATGTTCAATGGCCAGTTTGAGCTCATTTGTGTCAATGACAATATCCATATGGATTTTGTTGGAAAAAGAAGTCCACAAAACAAATCCTATATATATGTTACCAAAATCATGAATTATATTGTATTAACATGTGGTTTGGGAATGAGATTAGTACTTCAAGTGTTTTTTGAAACTTGTTTTTAGTGTGGTGAAAAAACTTTTAATTTTGTGAAAACACTATGAGTTTGCTTCATTCCTAAACTAACTCGATTCTTCAAAAGTATTAAATACCACACTAGACCGACCGGCCGACCATGATCCACAAGAATTATGCAACGAACGTTTACAAGAACATGAACTTTTTGTTTCTTGTTTCTGATAATTCACTAACACGCAACTAATTTCAGTATATTAATTATAACATTCTCAAGGTAGCTAAATTAGAGCATGATGAGTGCAGGCGACGGTCAACTGTCTGTTCCACCAGGATTCCGGTTCCACCCTACTGACGAGGAGTTACTCTACTATTACTTGCGGAAGAAGGTTTCTTACGAGGCTATTGACCTTGACGTTATAAGAGAAATAGACCTCAACAGACTTGAGCCATGGGACTTAAAAGGTATTACCAGGATTTTAAGATAAAGTTTAGGAAGATAAATCATTTGTATTCTCATAATTGACATAAAATATAGTAGAGTCTGTTTAACCTTTCGGTGATCTAAAGCGAATTTTAAGAATCAGGACTTTTTATGTAAATTTTCTTCTCTTTAGTAACATGCATTTTTTTAATACTATGTTTAAATTGCATATAACCGCATATGTTAGAGTTGTTATGAGCTCTTAAAAAAAGAATACTTTGTTCTTCTTGTCAACTCTTATAACTTAAAGAAAGTAAACACTAAAAATTTGAGGGCTCACAAAAATATAAAGACCCAAAGCTTCACCTTATCTTTTAGTAACAAGTCACCCTTGAAATATAATTCGTGTCGATTTATGCATGTTAGTTTTGCCAATATGTGATACTGCATTATTACTTGATTAGCGTACAATTAATCTAAGTAGTTGGCCTCCTTGAAATATAATTCGTGCCGACTTATGCATCACTTGATGAATTTTCATGTAGATAAATGTAGAATCGGGTCAGGTTCAGAAAACGAATGGTACTTCTTTAGCCACAAGGATAAAAAGTATCCAACTGGAACACGAACAAACCGGGCCACAACTGCTGGATTTTGGAAAGCAACCGGGAGAGACAAGACCATCCACCTTCATGGCAATTCCAAGAGAATCGGATTGCGGAAGACCCTAGTGTTTTACACAGGACGAGCCCCTCACGGCCAGAAGACCGATTGGATCATGCACGAGTATCGCTTAGACGATGAGTATTCCAATGCCGGGACACCATCAGAGGTAGAGGTCCAGGTACAATATACAACATAAATATCATATCATAAGCAATAATGTTAGTTTACACTAAAAGAAAAGTCATTTCCATAAACAAAAGGATCCGTTAATGACCAACGAATCATCATTGGATTGGTCAAAATCCAAATGAAATATAATTAAAGTTTTTAGAATCCGCCAGTTGGTGATTACCAAGGGATCTAAATAATAATGTATCTTTATTCTTAGAAAATTGTAAATTCTTTTTAACTTTTTTTTGTTATATTAAAACAAAAGATATAGACAGATTTCCGATGACAATCCATCAGTGAATGTATAGGTTGAGATTAACTAGTGACAGAAGTACATAGTCGTTTGTCAGTGAGGATGTCGTCTTCTTGATCCATCGGTGACCCGATTGGCGGTGATCTATCTGTGATAACCATCGTTGTTCTGACAACTAAAGATGGTCACTGGTCAGTGTATGCTAGTAACGTTTTTCAATGTAATTCGTTAGTGACATACGGGTGAACTATTCTGGTCTTTTTTCAATGTAATTCGTTAGTGTCATACGGGTGAACTATTCCGGACCGTTGCTATGGTTTTAAGTTTTAACAAGTGAACTATTAATATTGGAAACAGGAAGATGATGGTTGGGTTGTATGTCGAGTTTTCAAGAAAAAGAACCATAATCGAAGCCCGTTTCAAGCTGAAGATCACCAAGATCATACTCTTTATGCCGAAGAAGATCATCATCATCATCACTTCGTTGATCAAGACATGAACAAGCATGGTAGTAGTATGCACACTCTACATAGGTACAACTGCAACATTACTACTAGTAATCCACCATTATTCGATGGTTCCATGCATCTTCCTCAGCTCTTAACTTCCCCTCTCGAACACATCCCATATTTTCCAGCACAACATCTAGCCGACACATGGTCGACAACAACAACATCAACAACGAGATTGGTACTAGGATGGTAAATGATATGGATTGTTCTAAGAACTTGTTGAACTTAATGTCAATGAGCCATGGTGGTCGTGACAAACCGATTTTCACGACTAGTAATGTGACTGCCGATTGGTCTTTCTTGGACAAACTTCTAGCTTCAAGCCAACATCATCCAGGGTTTAGCTTTGATCATCACAATCAACAAGGAACATGTAATGATCCTTCATCATCTTCCCAACAAGATCATCCTCCTGATGTGAACCATCCATCTATTATATTTCCTATTCATAATTACCCTGGTTATGAAACCGATCTTTTGAAGTTCTCCAAGTAGATTGAGGAGGCTATAGCTACCATGGTTTCTTACAAAATATGAAATCAATGTAGTGTAATTTGTAATTCATATCAACAATCTTGTTAATTACTTGAGCTTTTCTGCCTAGCTAGGTATGAATCTACTTAAATTTTCAATCATATATGGTGATACATATTCATTTAGTAATTTTGGAATTTGATTTATGTTATAAAATAATACAAAATAAAACATTAGTATAATTTTAATAATTATTTAAACACACTCAAAATGACCTTTTAATTAATTTATTATATTTTAAGTAATAAATATTTGTAGAGTAAATAATAAGTGATGAGTTTGGTTGAAGCTATAATGAAATGGATGTACTAATGGTATGGTATAGATTAAACACTTACCCCAATTAGAACAAACCCGAGGATTTACATTTTATTGTTGGCATTTTATATGTATATGGTTACAATTCTCTCCCCTGCCAATGCACCTATGATATAGCATCGGGTGGACTATTAGATATTATATCATGTTACTAGAATAGAGTATGGCGTGGATCAACCAGAACATGCATACACGAAAGAGACAAGGGATCCTAGAATTCCGCGTGTTCTATGGGTTTGGGAAAGTGTGGATTTTCAAAAACGGTATGATAGTTGGGAATCCCTTAGGATAATCATCCACTACTGAAACGTATCTTAATGTCTGAAAGTTAGATATGGTGGCCTTTACGTACTTAAGGATTTTGCTCCAATCCATGTAATCTTATATTCTTATTTGTTTCTTATTTAAAAGATTTGAAATAATAATAATAATAATAATAATAATAATAATAATAATAATAATTGGGGTGGTTAAGGTAAGTTTCTATGTGGATAGCCAATAATGGCCGTTGATTGTCTAAATTTGAAAAATCGAATAGGATAAGTAACTTTAGACCTAATCACTAAATCTTTCTAGGGTTGGATTAGAATGCCTGAATGAGAAATTTTGGCATATGTGTTTTAAGGAGTAAGTCTAAGAATTGAAGAAATGTATATGCAATAAAGAGACATCTTAGTTGAATGTGAATACCAATTAATACTGATGGTGATTAATTACTTTTTCTTGTAGAGAGTTTTTGAACTAAGGATTCTTGACATTTGAGCATGAGTTAGATGCTAAATATTATGTGTTGGTTGATGTTAAACAAGTGTATAATATGATATATTGTTAAAAATGGATGAGTGCTTAACCTATGCAAATGGGAGTGAAACTTAATAACAAACCTTATTGGAGGATTCGGTTGTTAAAAAATTCCAACATGTAAATAGCAATTTATTTCCATGTGTCAAGTGTCATGTGATGAATGTATAGGCGACCAAAGAAACTTATAACTAGTATGTCAAATGAATTTAGTGTCCGTTGGCTTAGACGGATCAAACAATCATATCAAACGAACTTACCAAACAAATGAACACAAGATATTGAGGTGATAACCCATGACTCTTTTCATATAACCAAACGAACTTAACAAACGAACATAACTTCACGAAATGGAGAAGAGACCTCTCTTGACTCTCTCTAGGAGAAACAACTCTCTCTCTAAAAACAATAATCTAGACTAGGGGTGTTAATCAGGTAAATTCGATTGGGTTTCATTCGGGTCGGGTTAGTGGGGTTTTTAAAAAAAAAATATATAACCCGCAACCCGACCCTATTCAGGTTCGGGTTAGTCGGGTTTCGGGTTAGTCGGGTCGGGTTTGTCGGGTTAATCGGGTTACTCTATATTTTTATGTTAGTTATTGTGTTGGTAAATGGTGGGTTACAAAGAGAAGTATAAATTGTATAACCAATAATAAATGATCTAAAGAACCAATTATTCATACCAAGGGTTATTTAATTAATGTACTTAAAAGTATAAGCATGTGTCATGAATAAACATTGTGATACAACAGCCATACGATACAAAAGTGTAAAAAAAATAAAAATTATGTGTGTTATGTGAATGTTGGGAAATGGAAGGAAAAATAAGATTGTGACTTTTAACAGCTTATGGTTATAATTCATTTGAGAAAATTATCACTGTATTTATTTACGATTAAACCGGTGCAATAACAAACCAATATCAGTCCATTTGTTACTTTTCAACAATTCAATCTAATCTAAATTACTTGGCCATGTTATATTTTAATTAAACCAAATATATATAGGGAAAAGTGAATATAGGGTTGTTAAGCATTTAACCTTAGATGTGAAACCCCAAAAACTACGTAATTTTGATTAAGTATTTATATAAAAAAATATTTTATTCTATTTTGTGTTTGTTTCCTCTCCATTTATTTAGAATATCTCAACCAAATCCCTAATTCACCATTATCGTTCATATGTCCGAAAAATGCATTCTACATCATTCTGCCAAACACAATCGATAATAGTGCTTGTTCGTCAATTAACCATCTTTTCTAGGCCTAAAACCGATGGAATTATATGATAGGCTTCCTTGATGGAATTTTAGATTTTTAGTTGATATGCACATAAGTTGGGAATCTGGGTTTATTTTTAATTTTTGTTTAGTTGATAAACTCCAACGTTTATCTCTATACGTCCCACTTCCCACAAATTCGTTCAAACCTCAACCAAGTCCACATAAGCTAACACAACATATATTGTTTAGGGACTTGGGTGTACCACTTGTGTTACTAACTTATTATTATTCAACACATGTACTGATGTACCATCATCCCTACAACTAACTAAAATTTGTAAATAAATAAATTCTGATCCGACATAAAAACAGACTTTATTCAAATCATTGAGAGGGAGCAGTCACAGTCCCTCGGGAGTTGAGCAGATGCTTTACTCTTTTCTTGTTCCCCGTAAAGCAAATCAATAATAATCAAATCGTTGAATGATCAACACACAATCTCACATTTCACATTACAACTTCAGACCCAACACACATACAACATGGATGCTGCAACTAAATCAAACGAAAGAAGATCAACCCAACAACAGATACCAATACCCATACCACTGTCTCCCTTAACAGAATGGCCGCAGTACCGTAACCATCAGCCGCAGGAGGTTAAAAGAAAAGGCCGCCGGAGAAGGTTGTTAGGACTAGGAAAGACATCCAAAGTGAAGTGTCATGATTCGGACCATGAAGATGGTTTTGGTGTCAGTGAAAAGTACGAGAATGATAATGATCATAATATTAATCCAAGGGTTTTGTTGCTGGGAGTATTGGGATGCCCGCTTGCACCTATTTCAGTTGATAATAATGATTTTCAGTACAACATCAAAGATAATAATATTCCATTTGTATGTTCTATTCTATCTTTCTGACAAATATTACTCATTCCTTTATGCAAGTTAATTTATATAAATAAATAGTTTTTTTTTTATATGACTGGTGTGTCGGTTAACATGTTAACTGATACTTGTTAGATAATTAGCTTATAATGTTTTTTTTTCAGTTGATGTAATAAACTTTAACCCATATACACATATACAGTTAAAATCATGTGACATGAATGTTATTTGTGTAACTCTTTAACAAGTTAAACGGATTGTAAATGGGTTGTTATGCGGTAAGCGGGTTGTAATATATGGTTAAACGGGTCGTAAATGGGTTGTTGCATAGTAATAGAAGGAAACGGGTTGGTGGGTTGTGGTAAACGGGCTAAGTTGATTGTCTGGTTGTTTAAAATGGGGTTAAACGGTTGTCTTGTTGCAGTAGACGGGTTAAACGGGTTGTTGGATTGTAGTAAATGGGTTAGGTGGGTTGCCGGGTTGTTATAAATGAGTTAAACGGGTTGTCTAGTTGTAATGAAAGGGTTAAACTAGTTGACCCTGATAAAATATATTTGTTATTCTAGTTCTAAACTAGTTTACCAAGTTGGCCATATAAAACATAGTTTTTATTCTAATTTAAACAGGTTGACCTTGATAAAATGTATTTTCATTTTGGTTTTAAACTGGTTAAAGGGTTGACCGTGATAAACAGTGTTTATTACAATTTTAATTAGGTTGACAAGTCAATATTAGTACGTTTAATGAAACAGGTTAAACAGGCTAGCCTAAACATAACCGGTTCAATTAAATGGGTTAAACATATCAACTCGAAAACAACTTGTTTAATAAACTATTTTTCATTTCGGGTGTCATGTCCAAACTTCTAACCCAATATAATATATGGTTGTAGGAGAGGTCTACTGCACAATACATAATACAACAATACTTAGCAGCAACAGGGTGCTTAAAGATGATGTCAACCGGGGCCAACAATCATCCGCAGCAATCGGGTTACTATAAAAACATGTACACAACAGGGACCGTTAAAATGACATGTTGTGAAACCGAGATTTCATCAATACGAGGACAAAGTGTCACCAAAAGTGGCAGCCGGTCACATGAAACCGACAATGTTAATGGTTGTTTTGTTCTGTGGCATATGGTGCCCGGAATGTGGTCTCTTGAGCTTGTACTTTCTTCGGGCAACAAGGTCTTGGCTGGCAGTGATGGGGATACTGTTTGGAGTCACACTCCTTCCCTTGGGAAACAGATCGCGAAAGGTCCAAAGCGCCCCTTACGACGGATTATTCAGGTCACTTCTTTACATAATTGAGATCATATTGTTATTCTAGATGCAAAAATAAATGTTTTCATGAATCATGACTGGACTGGTTATCCAACTAGCCGGTTTATAATATATATTTTTTCTACTCAAAATCTTACTTATGGGTTCATTTACTACTCCAGACTTCTTATTTTATTTATTTAAAAGTTAATATTTATTAACATTACAAATCTACAACAAAATATATGATTCCAAATCTATGTCAAAAGTGTAATATTTTATTAGATTATTTATGACTTCATCCGTAAGTCCGTCCGACCAGTGGACCTAGTAGTCTAGGGTGATTTTGAAAACATTAGAAAAATTATGTTTGCAGGCATTACTTGTGTTTTGTGTGAGTTAGATACGGGCTTGCATCGTTGGTCGTTTGACCCGATCATTGGGTCCAAATTTCATCATTTTGGGCTCCAATTTTGCCTTTTCCAAATTATAACATTCGCGGTTTTTTATTATTCCATTTTTAATGTAAATCACGTTGCGAACGATGTGAAACCTTTGCTATCTACATAATTTAAGTATATTTTATTTACTACCTTCCCAGCGGGTTCATAATAGCTAAATGTCAAGTTACCCTTCTGAAATGTCCTATACTCGACCTTCCTTGTATGCCATGACATAATTTTAAAAACACAATGTGCATGGTCTTGTGTGACAATAAGTTCGCTAACGAGTATAATGCAATTATGAAAACTTGTAGGGACTGGATCCAAAGAACACGGCTATGTTATTTGCAAAAGCGGAACGCTTAGGGGACAAGAAAATAGGAGAAGAAGATTGTTTTGTTTTGAAAGTCTGTGCATCCACGGAGGATTTAATTGCACGAAACCACGAACCGGGCCCTATCATGGTTGAGGTGTTAAGACATGTACTTTATGGTTACTTTAGCCAAAAAAGCGGGCTTCTTGTATACATGGAGGACTCACAACTCACTCGAGCTATAGTCGGGCATGATAATATGAACAATGCTAATATCTTTTGTGACGATCAAATGATCGAAGAAGTAATGTATTGGGAAACGAGTATTGGTAGTAGTATTGGAGATTATAAGGCGGTCGAGGGTTTGATGGTGGCCCACCAAGGACTGTCTGTAGCCACGGTGTTTGGGTTTCCTGACTTATGCTTACAAGACCAACAACCGTATGTGTATAGGACTCGGTCTGAATAGTTATGGAACATTGATGATATTGCGTTTAATATCCATGGTCTATTGCCTCATTCGTTCCTCCCGCCCTCCCAATAAATTGTATGAAACTCAGAATTTATATTCATCTGACTTTGTCTAATATATAGGGAATTTTATTATTTTCATTTTAAGTTAAGTTTAAGGAAATGTATCCAAATTTACATATATTGTTATCATTTTCAAAAGTTTAGTTGAAACCACCTAATTGTTAAAAATACTTTAAATGTCACTCAAGTACAGTTTAGTTTATTTTATGCTAATACGAAGCGAGTTGCATTTGGATCCTTCGTCCGATGACAAGTCGCCCAGAACTTAAAATCTGCATTGAGATCAATTAAGCCTTTCTGATTGAATTTATTAACTGATTAAACAATTTCATTCAAACATATTGCGTATTTACAGCTACAGAAAACTGGCTATAATCCACCCACTTGGGTGTTAAATTATTTACAAACATGTTAAGACTGTATATCTTTATATTAATACCCTTTTCTATAAAACAAATCATCTTTTAGCAGCCATTGCTTCTTCAATGCTTCTAATAACTACACTCAAACTACTGCCATTTTCAAGAGCTTTTACAGCAGCTTTATGTGCATGTTTATGCCATTTCAACAGATTATACGACTGTAAAACCGACCACCTTGCTTGATTCGACATCTGTTTCAACACGATAACAAAGCCATAATCAATTATCATCAACATCTACAAAGAGCAAAAGGCCAAACAGATCAAACAGTTACCTCAGCAACAGATAATGGTGGTTCCAAAAGCAAACAAATGCTTCTAAATAAATTTTCATCATTTTCTCCACCCTCAGCTTCACCATAAACAAGAGCTTCGGCTGCTATCCCGCCAAATAGCACCATGCAGTATCTGAATAACATTTGCAAACATTAACAAATTATATTATTAGTCATTTGGTTTTAGCAAGCAAGTTACATCTTATTATGTATACATATATGCCTTGTGACATCTAATGTGGCATTTAATAATTCATTTTAAAATATGAACTTAAAAAAAAGATCATTTTTTCAAACTTGTAAATAAATTTGTTTTTAGATATTTTTCACTTATCCGTTCTTTGCACATGTGGCCTATAATATATGGCGTGTATGTGTATAATATATTGACGCGTGTATGTGGCTGCTTAATAAAGTTGGTGATAAATTATAAGTTGGTTCGCCCCTTTACATATATTGACGCGTGTATGTGTATAATATGTATATCTCTGTATATTTGAAAAGCTACTATTCACCCCCTATAAGTTTTTAATATACTTTGAAAGTGGTTGTGACTTGTGAGTGAAGGAAAGAGAAATGGTAATGATAAAGGTATAAGAAGTATTATTTAATTGAAAATGAGAGAGAAAATGTAGAGTGTTTTAGTGTAATTTTGGATTTAGGGATAGGGCATAAGATGGGAATACTCTAAGTAGAAAACAGCTTGAGCCGATGAACAGTTGTACCTATTGCGTTAACTATGATACTTAAAATGATTATATGTATGAGTGTGTGTGTATGTCTCAATGTTGAAACATTAATTACATAAATAAAGAAGCACCTGTCAAAGGCAACACCGGTGAGTCGGCCCTCAGCAAGCTCGTTTTGAAGGTTCTCATCCCAAAACTGTGTTCCCGCCTGCACAGTTGAAATTAAAATAATGCCATCAGAGCTCCGATTAACTTTATACAAAACAAATTGCAGCTAAAATTCTAATATTAAAATACCTGCCCTTGAATCCCCATCTGCATCGCAACAATTGGATCTAAAATTACCCCTCGAATGGGGCATCCCATTAGGTAAGCTACAATTTCCAAAACAGGATATTAATCATTAATAATTAACATAACTCAGCTCTTTAACATAGAAAATAATAATATTACACATTAATACCAACAAGAAGATGTCCTGCTTCATGTACAAGAATACGCCGCTTGTAAGGAGGCCAATAACTTGTTATTTGGGCTAAACATGTGCCACCAAGAAATATGGAGTCGGCCATTGCAAAACCCAATATTACCGCCAGCTGTGGTCGGAGGTCAACTCCATGGTCAACCAGATATGATAATCCAGCAAAAAATGCAGCCAGAATAACACTAGAGCTTGTAGAAAGACCCCATTTCTTTGGTGAAAGTTTGGAAACTGTACCATCAAGTATAAAGTTTGTTTCAATTTATTGCAGTTATAAGATGAACAAACAAAAAGACAGATCATAATGTTACATTTCTTGCATAACAAGCATGATCATGCAAGTTTCAAAGGGATTGCATACCTTCTAAACCAGTTGACGACTTCAAAACAGTCGGAGTAACATCTCTTGGTCCCTCAAGAACTGCAAATTATAAACAACGATTCTCTCAGTTGTAAAACAAAATATTGAATTCTACCAGTAATTGAGATATGCATGATTGTATATAGAACACTCTAGAAAACTCTTTATAAAACAAGAGCTACAACTGGGAACTTGTTTAGAAGCTTAACTGCTAGACTAATTTATCTAACTCAATCTTATTCTGATATCAGTTGTAATAACATCCTATGCAAGAGAAAGCGTTTACATTTGCTTATGTTGTAACTTGTAACCAAACACACAGTAATCAGAACCGTATAAATATATGTGCTGTTTAAATTAAAAACTTTGAAATTGTTTAATTAGAGCTGCTTTTCCCCATTAAATAATTAGCAATGAGTTCATTATCTACCCATTTTAAAATAGACTAATAGAGAACCTTAAGAACTGTATAAGCACTTTCACGCCACTACGCCCTTCATCAAGGATTCACGTGAAGCCAGTTTCTTTTTACAGTATTAGATGAGTTGTCAAAGTCGATACAAAAGACAATCCCATGTGTGCGTATTTCACTGGTTTATTCGGTTACATAATCTCTTTAAACATAATGCGGTTCTCGTTCTCTCTACTTAAAATCGGTCTAGTAATAGTAATTATTTTTACAATCTAAGGTACTCGATAAAATTGGGCACATGTTTGCAGCAACAAAAACAGCAGATATATAATTTAGCAAATGTTACGAAATATTACCGATGCTGCGATACTTTGCGAATTGGTTTAAAAAGCCTTTATCCTTGAGGAAAGCATAAGCAGCAGCAACAAGCCTCAAATCATCAGCATTTAAGCAAGTATCCAGCACCTCCCAATCTCTCTGCAACTCCACCAATCCCAAGGGGTTATTATTATTATTATTATCATCATCATTAGGCTGTGGGATATCCTGGAGGAAACGAAGAGCTCTGCCCAGATCTTTCTCTTTAACGGCCTGTTCATACTCTCTCCATTCCGTTAGGGCTCTGGGGCGTGAAGAATGTTGCCGGATTTTCAACGGAAATTGATTGGAGTGGAAGGAGTTGGTTGATCGAGGTGAGTTGTGTGATGAAAATGGCGCCGGTGGAGTACACCGGAGGAGATAAATCGCCATTGAAGGAGCTGTGTGGTGGATGCTTGGTTGAACCACAAAAGGGGAGGTGTTAACCGACAGTTAAGTGAGAGAGTCGAGTCATAAAAACGGAACCTAAGTATTAACTGACGGTTAATATTTAAAGTTTTGAATGATTGATTTTTCGGTTCAGTTTAGGTTAACCATTTTTTAATAGACAAAAATAACTGAACCAATTAACCAATATTTTTTTATCCGTAACAATCATCTTCTTCTAAGGATATTATGTTAGAGTATTTTAAAATGATGTCTATCTAACTTTTTTTGACCGTTATATTCATGATCTTAAATATTTCATTTCATTAGTAACATATATTTATTTGTTTCGAATGATGGTAACTTTATATTGCGTTTATTATGTGTATTTTGGAACTAATGTGTAATGTGTATAACCTAATTTTTTAAAATGTTAATGGTTTTAATTTTGTAAATTCTTAACAAAGTTAACAAAAATGTAGCATGTGTTAAAAGTTTAGGTTTAGCAGTTAATTAACCAAATTGAACCGAACCGAATCAACCGCTAATAACCAATTAACCAAAACCGAGCGGTTATTGTTTTTTAATAACTAGAGTGTTCGGTTATGGTTTCGGTTATTGTCATTAACCGAACCGATAAGAACCGTGCACAACCCTAATTTATGATGGATGTTTTTTACCCAAACTCAAACCCTGTTCAACATGAAACTTGAAACCCAAAGATATTAATCCGTTGGAAATTAGTTTAAACAAAAGTTAAACAGGTTAAACTGATTAATACAAATTTACATTAAAAAATGCCAATTTTAAATCTACATACATTATCAACTAATAATCATCATTGAAGTCCAGTTTTCCTCTCGTAAGTTTTGTTATTGTCGTGAACATGATGTTTTGTTTAGCTTTTTGTATGCATGTATATTTTGCTCTCGTCTTCCTCCCATAAAGATGACATATTTTTCAAGTTAGTATACAGATCGACTTCGTGCTTGTTTTATATGACTTTTTAGCTAATATGTGTTTATTGCATGAGTTTGAACGAAATTTCATATTGAGAAGGTTTTTATTTGACATTTTGGGCTTCTTACTTGATGAATGCCATGTTAACTTTAATTATAAAGTATGAATTGCAACTAGGGGTGTTAATCGGGTCAACCCGATCGGGTTTCGAATTATTCGGGTCGGGTTAGTCGGGTTTTTAAAAAAAAATATGTGACCCGTAACCCGACCTTATTAAGGTTCGGGTTTATCAGGTTCAGGTTAATTGGGTTTAGGGTTAGTTGGGTTAATCGGGTTATTCTATTGCTGGGTTACGATTTGATAAACTGACGCATATCAAAAGACCATGACATAATCAAGACAAAAGATTCTAGAGAGCATAATGTATATGACGATTTATTGATAATAGAATTGTATGCATTGAAACCAAATTATTGTGTTTATTATAATTATATTGTTCTTCTATCTCATTCTTGAATCACCACGGTGTTAGGATTCCGCACTAACATCGTGTCTGGGTTGATATCATATTGTAGTGATCCAGATTCAGGACTTACATCTATATTTTTAACTTAGTTATTGTGTTGGTAAATGGTGGGTTGCAAAGAGAGGTATAAGTTGTATAACCAATAATAAATGATCTAAAGAACCAATTGTTTATCCTAACATATACTTTTCTTTAACGTAATTAAAAGTATAAGCATAAGCAGGTGCCATGATATTGAAATATGTTAACTAAATATCATTAGGTTTAGTAACATGTGATATAGTAGCCTACTAGCCACATGAGGCAAACATGTAAAAAAGTAAAATAAAATTATGTGTTTGTGGCATAGTGGCTTATGTGAATGATGGGTAATGGGAGGAAAAACAAATACACTGAATTTTAACAACTTATGGTCATGCTTCGTTTGAGAAAATCAATATTGTATTTATTTGCAATTAAGTTGATACTAACAAACCAATATGTAGTCCATTTGTTACTTTTTAACCATTCAATTTGATTTAATTACTTGGTCATGTTATATTTTAATTATATATATATAAGTAACATAATGCATCTTAAAAACTAAAATATATCGTCACCACTAATCGGGTTATTCGGGTTAACCCGATTTTTTTCCAAAAATTAACCCGAAACCCGACCCTATTAACAATTCGGGTTATTCGGGTTAACCCGAATAACCCGATTAATACTTTTTGACCCTATTTAGCCCGACCCTAATTAGCTTATTCGGGTCGGGTCGGGTCGGGTTAATCGGGTTTGGGTATTTTGTGTAACATCCTTAAAAGTTTGATCCAAATATGACAAGCTAATAGAAGTAAAGGAATTAAAAAAAATCTGATTTATTAACCCATCGCAATACGCCATGGGCATAGCCAAGAAGACATCGCGATACGCGATGGGAACGTCACAGAAATCCAAAAAGGGCGTTGTCGCGATACGCTACTACCCAAGACATTAAGCCATCGCGATACACGATGACTAGGATAATATGAAAGTGACACGTGTACGACACGTGTCAACACGTGGCAGAAGGTGTCTTAGAAAATGACATGTGTCCGCCACGTGTCAACACGTGGCAGAGGGTGTTTAAGAAAGTAACGCGTGTTCGCCACGTGGCGACACGTGGCACTCTCTGAGTAACACGTGTTATCGCGATACGCGATGACCAAAAGATTGGTCATCGCGTATCACGATGACCAAAAGATTGGTCATCGCGTATCGCGATGGGACCAATTTTCAGCTATAAATAGGAGGTGTGAGGCTAATTTCTCTTCACACAACTTCTCTCTATCTTTAAAAATATTTTCTCGCTCTAGAAATTACACTCTCTACCTCGGTTCTCGTGCCCCGACCCGACAAATTATAATTTTGTAATCCGTACCATATACCGACGACACCTCGAAGTTTGTACCGACAATCCCGACGACCGGCGCACCTCGTTTTGAGTGTCGAACTCGTCACCTCGTAAACCGTGCCGACCCGGCGTCCCGCCTCGAAGTACGTGCACGACCCGGTGACCCCGAGCGTTGCCTCGATTTATGTGCCGAGGAGTTGTTGATCAAGATTCTCATTATACGTGCAAGCGTCGAAGTGCTGCCAGAGAATCTAGAAAATAATAAGCTAAGCAAGGTAGGGAACTGTTCCAATAAAATATTATTATTTCGAAGGCTTAGACCTTAGTCAGGGGTATAGCCTAAACCTTGATCAAATTAAAAGATAATAATAAAATAAGATTTCTTTATAATTAAAGAAATACAAAATTTTATATAAACAAATGTTATAACTAAAACATAAATTCTTTATGGTTAAGAAATATAAGTATTCATATACATGAGGAAATAGTTAAAATAATATTTCTTTAAGAGTAAGAAAGATAAGTTTTACCTACAAGATGTATAGTTAAAAATAGTGTTTCTTTATGATTAAGAAACATGAGATTTATATAAAGGTTATAGACAAATGCCGTTTCTTCTTGAAAAAGAAACATATCATAGACATTTCTTCATGAAGAAGAAACATAGCACATGATTAGCAAATAAAGAGAAATGATTCATGTCCAAAGTATTTTATACAAACAAATGATCAATTAAGGTTTAAAGCTATCAAAACCAGACTAAAGGCCTGTAGCTGGATTAAAAGACGATCCGGGTATTTATATAAACCTATTTTATTATAGGTCAATCATTCAATCATTCACAAAGGTTTTCAAACGAGATCACCACATCATTCAGAACAGACAGTCACAGGTAAATACGTTAAACCTTTTTCAGTCAAGATAAACGGGTTGTTTATCTTAAACAAAGACAGTCAAATAAAGATTTGGGATTACATGATCCCTATTAAATACAAGATAGAGAATAAAAACAAAACTCAAACCGAGTTCACATGTATCTGGATTCAAACATAATTAATCTAGTCTATCAGTCAATGCTACGTGGCCGCAGACTAGAGATCATAATAAAAGTTCTCCTATGGGCATCGGTTCCCAATGGGCGTCAGTTCCCGGAGAACCGTAATTGTGTGTGTATGGCAAGTGGTATAAATTCCAGAAATAAGAGACGTTTCTGCTGAGGGTTTTCCAGAAAACTATCTTGCCAGTCAAAGAAATATTTATAAAATGTTTTTAGAGTCAACGATTCACCAGCATATCGCTGACGTATTTTTCCCCTCCAACATTTCAGGAAATAAAGATAGTACGGGTAGCAAGGAATTATAGCCATCCAAGAAGATAGGCGCTCGCAAGGCAGAGATGGCTCAGTTTTAAATTATTAAAATATTGCAGACAATATTTAAACAAAGTTTTATAAAATCAAACAAAGATTTATAAATCAAACCCTCGAATATTTATTATTCGAGAAGCTTTCTAATAAATCAAATATTTTATTATATTAAATAAAAGTTTGCAAATAAACTAATGATTAAAAATATATAAAGACTTCCGCTAAAACTCTGACATATTTTCAAAACAGGTACCAACTATTAGTCACACGCCTAGGCACTAAGTCGGGGGTGTGACATTTTGGACACCCCTGATTGCAACTACTATTTAGAAACCCAAATATCGATTAACTCAACCCAAATAAACATGATATCTATCAATCTAGATCTTATTTGTGCTAGTAAACGAGTAGGATTCTATAAATCAACCTAAATAAAAAACAACTTGAACAACGCCCCTAGTGAAAACGGGCACATATATCGGATTTGGACCCATACAGGGTTGATTTAAGTCAAAGTTTATTATTGTTCAAAGTGATTTCCAAGTATAAAATATTAATTTACCTTGAGACCAGTTCGTTTCATTTTTAACTGGTTTCAACAAAGGAGTTCTCAAACAGACAGTCTCATTTGAAACCAGGACATTCGATTCAAGTTAATAAACAATTTGGTTCACAAACCAGATTAATAAACAATTTGTCTAGTGAAAACTAGCCATAATTATTCAGTCCATGAACCAATGGCATGGTACTAAAAGACTAATCTCCGCATAGGATGTTGCATTCCATTGCTTCAGTTGTGGATGTTTTTAATAATGGTGTATTCAGCAATGGACAACTACGAACTTAGGTGTGTTAGCTTTTTTATGTTTGGGATATAAATGGTGGTGATGTAGACATTGTAAGAATGTTTGTGGGAGGAATCAATACTTTGGAAAAGATTCTAAGGATCAGATGACTAGATTTGAGGACGTTTTAAATTTCATCACACTATCCTCTTTGTGTATCATTTTCTTTTTTTCTTTGCTTCAACCCTAGACCATGAATCAACGGTGATATCTGGACAACGCTAGTTTAACCACACCCGTACAACTTCTATAAGAGCTTTTTTAGGCAATTGTTGAAAAGTTCATGAACTTTTGTTGCATTTGTACATAATGTCTAGACTATATTGTTGTTTGATTGAAACATTTTACCTTCTTTAGTTAATAGTACAATTCTTGCACTTAATTATTAATTTAAAACCTTTTTTTTGTATTAAATCCCTAAACCTTTCAAAAGTTAATGAAAGTCTTTTGCATGCTGAAATCTTAGAACTTTACTAAGACGATTTTATTTTTAAGTTGTAGAAGTCTATGGATCTAATTTCGTATAAATAAAGTTTAAATGTGCTAATACAATGAAAGTTTATATCGTCCCCAAAACTTTTGAAAGTTGATTACCTATATACGGTCAAACTATGTTAGCATTTTTATTCAAGAGCACCTTTAAATGGTGAGATGTTAAGAGTAGATGTATATGTGAATTCGGGCAATCGCAATGAAGAGATGTTAACCAATAGACACATATGTGAATTCCACCAATAGCAATGAAGCTAGCGACTCTTAACGCCAAGATGATGACATCCATCATTGGCAGCGGTGATTTCGACATATGCATGGATATACAATTTTGTTATCAGTAACTTTTGTTTAACATCATCATCATCATCATCATCATCATTGTACTCAGTATATCCACCAATAGCAAAGCTATGGTAGGGTCTGAGGAGGGTAAGATGTAGACAGCCTTACCTCTACCCTTTAAGAATAGAGAGACTGCTTCCGGTGAGACCCCCGGCTCGATAGTGGTTTTGCATCAAGCCTTGCATCAGTAACTTTTGTTTAACATATACATGGATATTGTCATGTAGTTATAACTTATAACTAGAAATCAATGTCTCGTGATTTTCTCTTGATCCAACCTCTATTACATACAAATATGATAGATATAATACATTTCGATCAGTTTGATTTATTTTGTGTTTAAACTCTCTCTCATCCAGTGTATGAAAATTCTTTATCAGCTACTTCAAAAGTAAAATATTAAATTTTGTCTATTACTAGTTCTTTTCCAGTTGTGCCCACTTTTAGTTAATGAAACTAGGGATGGCAAAAAAACCCAAACCCGATGGGGAAAACCGAAACCCGCCCCGAACGGGGCGGGTTCGGGGACACTTAATCGGGGACGGGTCCGGGTTCGGGTTTTCCCCGTTTAAGTTAATCGGGTTCGGGGCGGGTATGGTATAGCCTGTACCCGCCCCGTATACCCGCCCCGTATACCCGTTTAAAACCCGTTTAATTAAATATAATTTTTATATTTATATATAATATATTATTTATTATTTATTTTCCCAATATACCCGCAATAAAAGAACATTTTATTTTTTATTTTTAACTTAGCTACTATATAAACTTTTGACTTTTGTGATATGAATATAGCAACTTGTTCAGAAGAATCCGAGGCATATTGCCAAACTATTGAATATGATTGTGACGATGGTATTGAGGTAATACATATATATATGGTTTATCGTTTACATTTTAATATGGTTTAACATTGATTCTTATATAGTTTCCAATTAATATGTTAATGTTTGATTATCATAGCAATCCGGCGTGACAAGTGTTTGAATGGTTGAATGGGTGCGGTATGGACGTGTAAGAAGGATCAATCATGAAGTTAATTTCCGTTGTGATGGGAGAAATAAACATTTTTATGTATTAATAATGTCTTTTGTATGTGTAATGTGTTTGGATATTGAACTTTTTGTGTATTAATATTGTATTGTAATTTTGTATCATTTTCTTACAATCGGGTTTTAAACGGTGAACCCGACGGTTAAATGGGGATCCCCACGGGGAATTTAGCCCGTTTAAAAACCATTTATGCTAGACGGGTTCCCCGAATACCCGCGGTTTTCCCCGAATCCCCGATGGGGATTCCCCGTTTAGTCCCCGCGGGTTTTTAGACGGTTTTGGTAATGAGTTTTATAAACCGGGGCGGGTATGGGATTGGCATTCCCCGCCCCGAAACCGCCCCGTTGCCATCCCTAAATGAAACAGAATAAGTAAATAAAAAAGATCGCGTGGCCTAATGGATAAGGCGCTCGCCTCCGGAGCGGGAGATTGTGGGTTCGAGTCCCATCGTGATCGATTTTATTTTTTGTTTAATCGTTTTACTGATGCTTTGTTGTTAGTTAGTAAGTAATCATGTAATCTTAAAAGATAAAAAAAAAAAGCGAGTTATAACTTCTAGGCCTTGAACTACTTATGCAAACGAATCTTAACACCATATTCACAAAATTACAGTTTATACCTACTTAGAAAATATTATAATTTAGCGGATAAACACTAAGAAACCAACAATATTAGTATGAATCATCTCCATAACACGAAAAACAAGATCAATGATATAAACTTGTAAAAATTGACACATTACATAAATACATAATCAAGTAGCTTATCCAAAAAGGCGATGATTTTTCTGTAACTCAATTTCTGAAATATTTATCGAGTAGCTGACAATATATATGACTATTTCCACATGTGCCCTCTGCAATATCTTCAAAATAGAAGATTGGATTTCAAAACGCAGCTCTTGTAGCTCAGTTGGTTAGAGCACCCGTTTAGTAAGCGGGAGGTCTTGAGTTCGACTTTCCACTTGAGCACGAAATGATTTTTCCTTATTAGTTGCATTTTTTGGATATTAACCTTAACTTAAGGTGACAAACCAAATAGTAGTTGTAGCTCTAGCTCACCTTTGTTCATTCCATACTTCCAAGTTCCAATGTTTCCTATACTTTTCATGTACCATCTCTTTAATTTTCATGTTAATAAAATAAACTAAAATAAGATACAATTAATTCTATTTAATGATTCTCTTTAAATCTTTAAATTATTCTCTTTAAATTTAATTATGTTTAATAATCATTTTTGTTATACTTGTTATTATTTATCAATCCACGATATAATTGTTATTATTTATCAATCAACGAGTTTTATTATTTATGTTATTTTTATTATTCTGTATACTATAATATAACTTAACCTAGCCTCTCAAATGAATTTTCCTCTTTAACTCCTCCATTCTCATTGACGGTTCCTTCATGTTCCACATATGACTACCTTCAACTCATTTATCTGTGAAATTTATGTTTCACCATCGATGAAGATGTTCACCATCAACGTTACCTCCGATTAGTTTAATCATCACGCTTCCTACTAGGTTTAATTTAATTTAAATAATTAATTGATATTTCATCCTTAATCAAAATTCAACTATGGAGTAAAAATTCAGATCCGTAATCAATAATTGTAAATATATGCAAATTAGGGATAGATGAATAAAATTTATTAGCGAAAGAGTAAGGGTTGAGCGATCAAGGGGTTCTTTTTCTCATTGTTGTTCGAATTAAACAAGAAGCTTTAGAATATTAAAAGATGAGAGAGAGAGAGAGAGAGAGAGAGAGAGAGAGAGAAACTGACCTGGTTATGAAGCGATGAAAAGATTATTGTGATTTTGAGATTTAGGGATGGATTAATTATAACCTAAAAGAATAGTTATAGGGTCTTCTCAATTCGCGTGCCTGTCCCTTCAAGTCGCAGAGATATTTTCATTTTTAAAATTTAAAATTTTTACAGCTGTCATGCAATAACTGTAAAAATTGGGGGCAATTGTTAGGAGCAGATTTTTTATCCTTGGGATTGATCATGACTTAAGGATTTTGACCTATCCTGCCGGTGCAAGTATTCTGAGGATTACACTTTGCTAATTCAATTGTCGTTTATTGTTTTGTTTGTTTTGCAGATAAGACCACGTGTTTAATATGCTAATAAGAACGTGGGTTTGTAACGGCTATTCATAAGGCTTCGTCAACTCGAACGTGGGAAGCAACGGATAGTGTAGGACTCAGTCTAGGGTTTATTCCGGGTTTCTCGGAATTTCAGTTGTATTCTTTTGTTTATTTAAACGAGCTAATATGATCATTTAGAACACACACTTCACATACTTAGCTACCAACACTCATTGTAACACTTAGTATACTATCGTTTATCAGCTCCACCACTTGTAATCACCTTTTTTGTTATTAATAAATAGACGGTGATAGTTTTCACCGTCCGGGGTTTTTTATGCCGGAGATCCTTACGATCAAGGGCTTTTTCCCTCGAAATCAAATCGTTGTGTTCACCCTATTTTTGATCAAGCACTCTACCTCACATACGAATTTGATAACAAAATTACGTTGTTAATTTGTGACCGAAACAGTATCATATCACTGATTTTCACGTCAGAGGTTGATCGTAGGAGCCCCCTCCTACGGTGATACTAACCGGTGTTTTTTTTATTCTTAGCAGGTTAGAAAGCTTCGATAGGACCACACACTTGAACCGTCATACTCTCATTTTTTTGCTATATTCGTTGTAGCAACATTATATATTTTTTAATATTTACTTTTTGAATTAATATATCCTTTGAAATTACATTTTTTTAGGACTAACTCGAACGTCTACCAATACAACTCCCATATTTATATGAGTATGAACCGAGTAAGACCCTCAAACCCAGACCAAGCCTACCCGTTTATAATAGGCTTTCAGGTTTATAAGATCACCAACTAATCCGAACCGAGTCTAACCCGATTGTTATGTAGGAAACCCGCAAAATCATATGATTTGTAGCAGGATCCGATGCTTGACCTAATTACTAATAGGATACGATCATGATCAATCATATCAGGGCCGGCCCGTTAGTATTACCACTACAGCTAGGGCTTTGGGCCTCTAAAAATTCTGGGTCCCAATTTCTTCAAAAAAGTTATTTACCATATATATAATTATTAAGTTAATAATATTTGCAAATAATCTTGCTCTAGTGTAGTGGTAATATTCAATACATTTTTCTCTTCCAACCAGGGATCGAATCCCCATCCCCTCTTACAATTTTTTAGCTTGTTGAATCTTAATCTAATTCTACAGGAAAGAAATAAGAATCAATTCACTAGTTATTATATCAATAACCTAATAACCTGAATTGTTTCTAATTGTAGAAAAAAAAAATACAACTTTATAAGATTAAAATTCAAGAATCAATTCACTAGTTATTATATCAATAACCTAATAACCTGATTCTTGTTTCTACAGGAAAGAAACAAGAATCAATTCACTAGTTATTATATCAATAACCTAATAACCTGAATTGTTTCTAATTGTAGAAAAAAAAAATACAACTTTATATTTGTGAAAACACTCATTATTTATAAAAAAATTGGATGATATATGAACATTATACCTATAAATGGTCATGTTTAAATTGTATGTGTTAACTATTTTTTCAATACCTCCAATCAAGTTATTTTCATATCGTGTTAGTTGGTTTTTGTAAACAAAAAAAATCAAATATTGTCAAGCTTATGTTATAATGAGAAGCTAAATAGAAAAAAGAAATGAAAAGTACAAATCTAGATAATTTTTTTAAAGGCCTCGATTTTTTGTTTGCTTAGGGCCACCAAAATGGTTAGACCGGCTTATCTTGTTTCCAATCATCGTCCTTATAATGGTGTCGAATTCATCATCTTTCTCGCATAATAAGTCAAACTGGAATATAAATCATGAATGTCAGACTCATAGATTATGCATTGCGTGCAAAACGTTTCAACAGTTAATTGTTATCTTTAATGAATGGCCACCTTTTTTAAATAAAGTTAAGAAACGTGCCTATTAGTCTTTGAATAACACAAAACACGTGGAGTCAACTTGGCGATACTAAGACCATATATTTGCTTCAGTTCTCTTATCCCTTCACTTGCATTAGCAACCGATCAACCTTTGAACACTATACTATAATGTCGTCATTACCGATTTCCGCTGCTTCTTATTCTTCATCTTCTTTATCACCGGTTCATGATAAAAGTAGCAAGAAGCAGCATGTTACCCGCAACATTGTGATTATAGATGCTAGTATATGGGGGGATCAATTCCTTACATATGATGAGGTGAGGTTCCTTATTCCTTATTGGTTTTTCTTTTTCTGTAATATGATAATGTGTGTGGTGTGTGTATTCTCTTATAAGTTCTTTGGGCGTGCAGAAACAAGATTTTACAGTGGAGAAGCAACTTGTTGAAGAGCTGAAAGCAGAAGTGAGAAAAGAGCTAATGATCAGATCTTCTGAACAAGTGCAGCATGGGAAGCTAATCAAAGTAGTCGATGCGATCCAACGCCTTGGCATAGCATATCTTTTTGCTGAAGAGATTGAGGACGCCTTGCAGCATATATACACTACATATGGGGATCACTGGATTGATAGTCAAAATCTTGAGAGCACTTCACTTTGGTTTCGACTCCTACGACAACAAGGCTTCAAAGTTGCATCTGGTACATAATTTCAACTCAAGTTACATTAAAATACATACTTTATAAATTAATATAAAAAAAGAAACCATTATACATCACAAAACATAATCAAGTTATATATATAACTAGATAGATTCCTGGTGCGTTGAGCCGCATTGATGTTATTGATAATCATACTCGTACAAGTTATCAAACCGTGCGGTGTGACTACGAGTCGAGGTGAATTCGATCGGTGCTGGGTTATGAAACCAGAAAGAAACCCCAAAAACACTTTGTTAACATCCAAATAGGAAAATTGGTTTTCATTGGTCCCAACTATTTTATTTTTGCCGGTGCTGGTCCCAACTATCATTTTGGCTGGCAACGGTCCCAACTTTCACATACGTTGAATCCACTAGTCCGCGACTAACGGAGTACTAACTCCGTTAGGTAAAATTTGATGTGTCGTCCTAGTTGTCAAAATCAGATGACATGGGCATCCTATGTGGACC
>NW_027505929.1:0-146925 GCF_021521415.1 Bidens hawaiensis | reverse complement strand
GTTTGTTATGCACACTATATTTATTAACGTTTGAGCTCTTTCAATTGAGATGTTTAAGTTTTTATATTTTTAACGAATGAACATAAACGAACAAGAGCATGTTGATTTTTTTTAAACGAACAAGAGCGTGTTGATTTTTTAAACGAACAAACAGGATACAAATACTTGACTTATGAAAAGTGGCGATTAATGTAGGTGAAAATGATGGTTGATGCAAGAGATGGAGATTGATGATGGTGGGTGATAATTAGAAGTTAACCACTGATGGAAAGCATAGACCGGTGATGACGAATATGTAGAGGAGAGAAATTAAATTAGGGTTTGATGATAAAATGGTTCACAAATAAATGAGATGTTATAATCCATTTAAAGGTTATCTGAGTTTGGTGAGACCCTGCCCGGGAAAGTCGTTGTTTGATGATTAAGAGGTTATTTCACAAATAAATGAGATGTTATAACTCGTTTAAGGGCTATACGGGTTTGGAGAGATCAATCACCCACAAAAATTCTTGTTTGAGTTTAAGAAATAAATGTGATGCTATAACCTATTTAAGGACTGTCTGGGTTTAGGGAGACTCATATCTGCGAATTCGGGTCAAACGCATGAGAAACATCAAATCATAAATCAAGCAATTTGATGGCTTGAAAGGGATGGGGAGCAACCGACAAGGCTGGCTCAACTTCATTGGAGGCCTAAAACAAGATAATAATTTTAGGCCTTTTTTCAAAAAAAAAAAAACTTATAATTGTAATTTACCTTGCAGTAATTCTCTAACTGTAAGAAGAACCAGAAATATTTATTTGAAGTTGAAAAGAATATGTAATTGATTAGACAGGAGCCAAAATTATAAATTTTTATTTTCAATAAAAACCAGCATGTCAATAAAAAAGCTCTCAGCTCACATTAAGAAAGGGACATAATAAAATAAGTAAAAACTAAAAAAAAGATACATATCAGAATAGATAACTAATTCTTGCAACTTCATTTGAACCTCTTACAATCAATAACAACATAGTCTGCATCATTTAGGATTCTGTTTTTCTGTAACATGTTTCCGAACCTGGGCATGAGTCTGGGGTGCATGCTGGAACATGTTCACCAATTCTTGCAAACCAAGTTTTATCACTTCAACCAAGGTCTTCAGTGATTGGTTTCTTTAACCCGAAGTATAATAAACCAACTGAAGATGATATTATATATATCAAGAACAGTATGCCTGCTAATAGACCAAACGCGTAGCGGTGTATTTGCAGTGCCCAGGATCCCATCAACGTTAATCCCAAATAATCATGTTATGATTGACAGAATAAGACCACACCCACCAAACACAGCTAAATTGTGTGTTTTGCGTGTGCTTATATCCTAAAACACATGAAAAAGAGTTGTCATTTTGTTTCTCTATAGTTTTCAAGATTACAAATATTTTTGTTCATAAGTACTTTTCATTAGCTTGGTTATATTCATTCATTGACATTTGTGAACCGTTCATTTATATTGTTAATAAACAAACTTTAAGGAACACGAACACATTCATTTGTTAACAATCACGAACAACAATCCACCATTCGTTTAATTGAATACTCCTGCAAGAAAAATAAGGTCTCACCATCAATGGTTATTTGTGCGTTTTCTCGTGGCTTCTTTGCCATCTTCTTCACATTCTCAACTGTGATCATCTTCATATCAAACAATGAGATAATTAATTAACAATTAGCATATTATAATATGATTGAAATAAGCTATTATTAAAAAAAACAGATCCAGCTTGTTTTAGAGAGAAAATTTTCAAAAAAAAATATTAACACTTGACCATGTCATGGGCTACGTTATGGACTACTGTCTACTTTACTTGTAAATAAGTAACCTTTTTAATTAGGTTTCTTTTACTTGGATCATCAATACAAATAAGCACTTGGTATTAATTATACCTGACAAAATGGGTGGGTCGGGTTGGACAGGATAATGAGTCATACCAGGTTCGGGTTAACACGGGCCACATTTGGAAATGGTTAAAATTGGTGAGTCAAATCGGTTTATGTACAAAATACGTAGAGTCAAACAGTGAGTTCTAGAGAAATATAATTTATATTAATATGTATAAAAGCACCAGCAGGCACCAAAGCAGATTCAACAAAGTATGATTAAAAAAATCCATAAAAATCCTATGCTAAAATATGAGAACATCGATAGCCTCTTTGTAAATTGTAAGCGACAATAATTTAACCTAGAACAAACTTAACTTATACTACATGTCGAATCAAAAGAAAAATAGCAAGTAACGTTCTAGGAAAATGAGAGTTACCTTTAAACTTCCTTTTATTGCTAGTTCTTCTCTTTATATCTGACTGTGTTAATTCTGTTTCTTCATTAATGACTCCTTAACCAGAAAACACCTCCTCTGGTGCCAGCAAGGCAGCATCCAACTCTGCCAGCGGGGTAATCTGCATCCACAGGAAAAACATGAGAAGCCCCGATTAAGTGTAATGAAGTAAATAAGATGCAGAAAATGAGTAACCAGAAAACACCTCCTCTGGTGCCAGCGGAAACATCCGACTCTGCCAGCGGGGCAATCCACATCCATAGAAAAAACATGAGGAGCCCCGATTTTTAGTGTAATGAAGAAAATAAGATGCAGAAAAATGAATATCTCTTCCATTGATAGAGTAGATACATTTGTTTGAATAGGCATATCTCCAATAACCTATTTTAAAAATAATTCACCTATGCATTAATATTACAACCATTTAAAGAGACCCAAAAACATGTATGCACAGGCAATAGATGGTACTGGTTTGGGAGTGAAGTGTATACGAAAGAGGGCATTAAACTTTAGGCATAATTTCATGAGAAGAAGACTCGCCTAACAACATAAATGAATGTCCATATAAAAGTTATGGTAGAACTACAAAAAGGTAAAAGAAGATCAGTAACTACAAATAATTTGAGAAAAAGAAGCACCTCCTTGTTTTGCTCATCAGAGAAAGACAATTATAAAAAGATAAACGAAGATCAGCAACTACAAATAATTTGAGGAAAAGAAGCACCTCCTTGTTTTGCTCATCAGAGAAAGACAATGATTGTGAAACCAGCCTAGCCTTTGGAGCGTACACACCCTGCAAAAGATAAAAAGATAACATTGATTTATGACATCACATATAAAGATATAAATTTATTTATGTGATCTATGTAATAAAAAATTCGAGTATGGGCATTAAACAAAGCAACCAAAAGACAGTTTAAAACGGAAGTGATACTAACCGCATATAGTTCACCAAGGCCCTTCGAACTCTAATTTCATCCTGCAAAGTTAACATTCAAGATTTATGTCCTCACAAACATACATAAAAATAAAAACAACACAAAATGTAATTAATTAAAAAACAATATGATGTTTTACCAATTTCTTCATTGTCCTTGTTGCATTAGAAGGCAGACTGTTAACTTTTTGAACATCATCAAAGTGCCTCTCGGCTATACGTTTCATGATTAGCTGTTCAAGCAACAACCACAAATGTGAATCGACAATTACCTTCAAAAATCGACAATTGTGAATTTCTAATTAACAAACTTACCTAGGGTTGCAATTGGACAAATACACCTCCATAAAACTACAAACGAGAAGAACTGATTATACATTTACGTAATAGATTTGGTAATTGAAAGACGATGTTGATTTTGTATTTTAGAAGCATGCAACAGATTGGAGAGATTCAATTCTCATAGGGGTAGGGGTGATTCAATTGGCGTCGGTTTGATAATTCAACTAAAACTGAAGATGATCGCTGGAGATAAATTAATGACGCTGAAGATGAATTTAACGTCGCTGCCGGTGAATTACATTCTATTTTAGCGGCGTCTCCCTCAATTTGTTACAATTACCATTTTGTCTATCCAGAATGCTTTAAATGCAATATAGATATTGCTAAGGTAGAAAACTCATTTTACTTCTTAGTATACTATTAAATCAAAACAATATTTCTACATAGTATTCAACTAGCATGTCTATATAGGCTTTCAACTCATCAATTTTCCATTTATATAATTTTCACATGTTAATTTGATCATTAATTTTAAATATTAACTCCTAACTTGAAGAAAGTTTTAAAATAAATGTTATAATCATCATTTATTGAGTGATAAAGACAATTAATTATTTTGATTGCTATTTTTTTAAACTTTGAGACTTTGTTATTTTCTTTTTTTTTTGATTTTGAGAAATTATTTATGAATATTTGGACCGGATGTATGGATGTTTATATTGAAATGGTGGTTTAAGTCACGAGTTTTGGATTATATTGTTGCTTTATTAAACGCGCGGTTTAATAAAAATTATAATTATATCTTATTGTTACATTCATATTTTTAACATTTTATATGTTGTGTATCTAAATGTTTTATAATTTTAATAAAATTAGTTTTATAACACACAACTTATGTTACAACATCTACATGTTTACGCCTCATAGCTTTCAACATATGACTTCAGCAGATGATGAAGTTGTAATTAATATGTATTTTTTGTTTCATTGTATAACTTAGAAATATGTGGCTTAACTTATAACTATATCTTAAGTTGTTATTTTTTTTAATTTGTCTTTTGTACGTTGGGTTCTCTTAATTAAAGTAACAATGTGATACCTTATAATAATAATAATAATAATAATAATAATAATAATATATTATCTGACCTTTATAATTTATTAAAATGTATATAACACACATGCGTACGCACACACAAACAGATATATGTATGAAGTTTTATATATTTTTCATCTGTATGTAACACGGGGTTTAACTAAGTAATCATGGTTATAAGCTTAAAAAAGGCAAATACATATAACTTCGCGAGTTAAATACAATTAAAAAAAATATATGCAATTTGAAATAAAACATGTACATCAAAGAACGTGCATGTAACTTCGTTACGTAACTTCGTAAGTTATATTTTTATTTTTTTTATACTTTTTAAATTCTAACTCTATATGTAAAAGAAACGAATTTTTTTTTAATATATCACTATATTACTTTGAGAACAAAAGCAAGTTTAAATCGTTTAACTTTTTTTAATCAATGATTCATATATTTTATTTAGGTAGGTTATTCTATAAAGGAAAACAAAAATAAAAAGAATGAGAAAATTTGTAAAAAAAAAAAAAAACTCTAAAAAGATAATGAAAAATTAATAAAAAAATAACTTTAAATTTAATAAAAAACCAAAAAATGTAAGAACACAAAAATGTTTTCACCGTCTTCCTCGTTTACAAAAAAAAAAACAAAAAAAAGAAGAAGAAGAAGAAGAAGAAGAAAAAGAAAAAGACACAATGTTGAGGAAAAAAGATCATCGTGTCTTTCTATTTATCATTGTGTTTTTTGTTTATTTTCGCCATTACTTGTGTCTTTTTTTCTTGATATTGTGTTATATTACTCAACATTGTGTTATATTTTGTTCGGTATTATGTTATATTTTGTGACATATTGTGTCTTTTTTTATTTATCATTGTGTTGTTTGTGCATTTTCGGCATTGTGTTTTGAGTTATGATTTTTTATTATTTTTTTTAAAATTTTTTTGAGAGGTTTTTTGTATGATCAAAAATACTTTTCACACTTTTTATTTTTATCACCTTTTTTATTTTAACTTTTCCTTATCTACCTACTAAATACAAATGTTTATGTAAATAAAACACGGAGTAAAGTGTCATTTTCGTCCATGTGGTTTGGCCAATAATGCGAATTTAGTTCAAAAAGTTTATTTTTTGCATATGGACCCTCCACGTTTCTCAATTCTTGCCAATTACATCCAAATCACTAACCTCGTTAAATTTAATCATTAAGTCGAGGTAGACATGTCTTTTCACTATTTCTTTATTATATGAGTAAAGTACCAAAATCGTCCCTGAGGTTTGGTCATATTTGCGAATTTCGTCCAAATTTTTTTTTTCGCAAGTAGACCCTCGATTTTCCCAACCGTAGCCAATTTCGTCCAAATTGTTAACTAGGTCTAAATTCAAAGTTAACTTATGGGTGTTACTGTCCTTTTACATGTTCGTTTACATTATTATTATTATTATTATTGTTATTATTATTATTATTATTATTATGTGTTTGTTTGATGACATATATAACATTTCACGATTCCTATGTTTGAATCCAATATAGTATCCGTTTGTTTATTCATCTTTATTTTAGTCATATAAGGGGTTTAGCTCAGCGTAAAAATAATAACAATGTAAACAAATATGTAAAAGGCCAGTAGCACACCTGAGTTAACGTTGAATTTAGACCAAATTAACAAATTAGACGAAATTGGCAACAGTTGGGAAACATCGAGGGTCTAATTGTGAAAAAATATATTTTTGGACGAAATTCGCAAATGTGACTAAACTTCAGGGATGATTTTGGCACTGTACTCATGTAATAAAGAAAGAGTGAAAAGACATGTCTACCCCTGAGTTAACGATTCAATTTAACAGAGTTAGTGATTTGGATGTAATTAGCAAGAATTGGAAACGTGGAGGGTCCATATGCAAAAAAATAAACTTTTTGGACTAAATTCGTATTATTTGCCAAACCACAAGGACAAAAAATGGCACTTTACTTTAAAACACATCAAATTACTACTTTGTTCATATATATATGTATAAAATTTTTAACCCTTACTCATACTATTTAGGAAAATTGGTTTTTATTGGTCCCAACTTTCATTTTGGCTGGCAATGGTCCCAACTTTAACATTTGTTTCTTCCACCAGTCTGCGACTGACGGAGCACTAACTCCGTTATGTTTTTGCTTACGTGTCAATCTGAGTTATCAAAAAACATCTTACGTGGCAGCCACCGTGGATTATTGGTTTATACTTAACTTATAGCATTCTTATATTTAGAACCCTAACTCTTCAACGGCTCAATTACAATCCGCAAATCAAATCCCCATTTAATGTCCAGAACCCTAGTTGAATCATCGAATCAATTACAATATCAAGCCTTAATCACACTCTGCTAGCAATGAGTTCATCATCGTCTTGTACATCTGCTCGTAAGAAAAACACTAAACATTTCAAGCTTGATTTACAGGGCAATGTCTATTGCAACCACGATTTGATTGCAATTCGTAGGGTTGCTGGTCACAGAAGTTCTCGAAATGGGGATGAATTCTATGGTTGCCCTTTATGGCCTGTAAGTACATTTTTTGGTTTTCAAGTTTACTTTTGTATCTAAATCAATAAATTCTTTCTTGTTGTGGCTAGAATCAAGACTGTAAATTCTTCATGCGGAAAGAAGATTTTGATTACTTCTTAAAGGAATGTGGTTCAAGAAAAGATCAAGAAATAAAAGAGATGCAAATAGAAAATTTAAAATTAAAGAACATGCTGTTGGAAGAAGAGAACAACAATTTGAAGCTTCAACTCTCATTGAAAAAGTCCAATTGGAAGAGTAATAGTGTTTTAGGTTTAGCAATTGTTGTCATAGCACTATGGTGGACTTTATTTGTGTGAAAATGTTGTGTTTGTTAAAGAACATGGTGTATGGAATGTAATCTGTTTCCTTGGGACCTTGGCTATCAATTTCATGTAATATGTTAATGTTAATGTTTTTATCAATTTGCCATGTAATATGTTGATGTTAATGTTTTTATCAATTTCATGTAATATGTTAATGTTAATGGATGTTGTTGTTCTCAATATATGGTGGACTTTATTTGTGTGTCAAAAATGGATGCTTATCAATGAGTCTATCTGCACATACAAATTGACAAAATAAAAGAACAGACATATTGAACAGATTAGTCAAAATGACAACATCACAAATGAACAAATTAGTTAAAAATAACCATATTACCCATATCAGATTAATCAAAAAATATGACAAAAAAATCAGACATATTGACCAAATCAGATTAGTCATATTGACCAGCATATTTGGATCAAATCAGATTAGTCAAATTGATTAGTCAAAATGACCATAATGCCCATAACAGATTCATGGAAAAATATGACCAAAATGACCAAAACAAAAGACCAGACATATTGACCAGCATATTGTCCGCATATTGACCAAATCAGATTAGTCAAATTGATTAGTCAAAATGACCATAATGCCCGGATATATTGACCGGCATATGTCTCACATATTGACCAAAATAGATTACCATAATGCCCATATCAGATCTAATCAGATTAACCAAATGAGCAGACTGGCTTGTCAAAATTACCATAAGCTGCCCATATCAAATGACTACACAAATGACCATTACAAACTGCCCCTATCAGATTGACTACACAAGATAACCAATTGCCCATTCACCTCTTGCTCATTCTGTTTCAAGTAACTTCTTTTGTGTTTCAACATCTTGCTCATTCACCTGTTGTAACTTAGCAACTGAACACCTCTACTCTTCATCATCTTTGTCAGATCCATCATCATCATCATCATCATCATCATCATCATCATCCAAATCATATTTATAAGACTCATCATCAGAATCATCATCTTCTGAACTATCTGAATCTGACCCACCACTATCTATCTCATCTTTATTTGTGTCAATTGGTGGTGATTTTAAGTGTTGTGTCTGTAACCTTAACTGGTGATCCAAGTGATAAACTAATAACCTTAGCTGGTGATTTAAGTGGTGTACATGTATCCTTAGTTGGTGATATATTTATGTCAATTGGTGGAACTTGTTTTCTAGCTATGAGCTTAGAGTACCTCCTAACTCCTGAACTAGAGCTCCTAACTCCTGAACTAGGGCTCAAGCAAGCTTCTGGTTAGCTAATGGGCTGGGCTACATGGATAATGGGCTGGGCTGGAGATATAATGGGCTGGGCTTTAGAGATAATGGGCTGGGCTGGAGAGATAATGGGCTGGGCTTGAGGGCTACTGGTATTGTTTGTGGGTTTCCTTAACTTATCAGTTTGAACGTATAAAACCATACCTTGTGTAGACCCGGAATTGGAACCAATCAAAGACAACACCTCAAAGACTTCTTTATCACTAACTAATAGCTTTAAACGACCATCATCTGGAATCTTGCAATACAACCAAAGACCAACTTTCAATTCGTATGAACCAAACTCCTTTGCATAATCTAGTAGCTCGAAGTATGAAAGCTTGTCAACATCTAACATGAATGAAGTTTTTTTTTCCACCATAATACCTTAATATCGGTGGTGCAACGTCAAATGCCCCATTGGTGTGGAAGGAAATCCGTATTTGATTATCCATTGTTAAAGATTAGGGCTTGCTTCTTTGTTCGTCGTTAATTGATTGGAGTGGCATGTAATTAGGGTTCTGGAAATTAATTGGGGATTTATATTTGGTTGAGTCGTTGAAGAGTTAGGGATCTGGATATAAGAATGCTATAAGTTAAGTATAAACCAATAATCCACGGTGGCTAGCACGTAAGATGTTTTTTGACAACTCAGATTGACACGTAAGCAAAAACATAACGGAGTTAGTGCTCCGTCAGTCGCGGACTGGTGGAAGAAACGAATGTTAAAGTTGGGACCGTTGCCAGCCAAAATGAAAGTTGGGACCAGCGACGGCAAAAATGAAATAGTTGGGACCAATAAAAACCAATTTTCCAACTATTTAAGTCCTGTGTAAATGTGTAGATTATATTGCAAAGCATGACCTTAAATGCAAGTAGGCTTTATATCTAAACAAAAATTATTCATATTGTTTTTTTTAATTATGTAATAGACTTTTTAAATGTATAAATTAATTCATAAGGAATATTTATCTCATTATTTTCACACTAACGTTCGGAAGCATATAATAATGTTACTTGTTCAGAATTACCTTCCTAACTAGGAGGAGAACATATGCTATTCGTGGCGTTTGTTACCATAGACCAAGGAGATAAATTCGACCAACGTGGAGCTAGGAAAGTGGACAAGACCACCAGTTACTAAAGGATTTATTGTATGGAGCCCAAAGTCACACCAGAATCTACAATAACTCGTCAACGTAGCCTTTTGAACCATGGTCCAGAAATTGACAAAACAACTTGCAATCAATTCCTTCCATATGAATTAGAATTGAAATTCTCTACCACATATAATTTACGGCCAAAAATCGAAATAAATGTAACGGTCAACGTACATTCAAGTGAAAATATAAATACTAACACATCTAACAATCATGAGATAGAAGTAGAACAAACAGTGCAGGAGGAACAAGAAGAACCAACACAAGAAAGGACAAGATAAGAGGAAACAACAGAAAGGTATGTTCTTCCCCCAAGAGTCAACAGAGGCGACCCACCAAAACGATACTCTCCAGAAAAACAGTCTAAATCCTCTATGTATCCCAGAGCCAATATAGCCGAATGGAATTTTTCCAAAGAAGCTAAGGCTTTTAATTCCTCTATATACACTGAACAAATACCAACTTCTATGGAACAAACGCTAGAATCAAGGAAATGGAAGAATGCAATGGATACCGAAATGAAGGCGCTAATAAAAAACAACATATGGGAAAAATGCGATCTTCCTCCAGGGAAGAAACCAGTGGGATGTTGCTGGGTATTTAAAATGAAACACAAACCTGATGGGTCCATTGAAAGGTATAAAGCACGGCTAGTAGCTAAAGGCTACACTCAGACATACGGGGTTGACTACTCAGAAACGTTCTCCCCGGTAGCAAAATTTAGCACAATCAGAGTACTTTTCTCGATCGCTGCAAATGAAGGATGGCCTCTTCACCAGTTTGATGTTAAAAATGTGTTGCTACACGGAGAGTTAGAAGAAGAAGTTTACATGGAAGCTCCGCCCGGATTCACAAGAAATTTCAAGTCAAAAGAAGTATGCCGGTTAAAAAAAACTCTATACGGGCTCAAACAATCTCCTCGAGCTTGATTTGGTAGATTCTCTTTAGCAATGAAGAAATATGGATACAACAAAGCAACTCTGATCATATATTGTTTCTTAACCGAAGAGGTAAACTGCTAACTTGTTTAATTATATATGCTGATGACATGATCATGATAGGAAACGATGAAGAAGAAATGATAAAATTAAAAGCAAACCTATTCACGGAATTTGAAATGAGGACCTAGGAAGACTCAAGTACTTCCTTGGAATAGAGTTACTAAGGTCCAAACAAGGGATTTTCATATGCCAAAAAAAGTATATTCTTGACCTTCTAGCCAAAACGGGAATGATTGATTGCAAGCCTGCTGATATACCAATAAGGGTGAACCACCAACTCTGTATGGAAGAAAAAGTCGAGCTAGAAAACAAAGAAAGATACCAACGTTTGGTAGGTAAACTAATATATCTTTCACATACTCGTCTTGATATCTTATATGCAGTTGGAGTGGTTAGTAAGTTCATGCACCAACCTCAAGTTACGCACATGGAGGCAGTAATGCAGATTTTCAGATACCTTAAAGGAACAGCAGGCCATGGAGTTCTCTTTCAGCAAAACAAACATCTAAAAGTCCAGCTATATACTGATGCCGACTGGGCGGGAGATCAAGATGATCGAAGATCTACATCAGGATACTTCACTTTGGTTGGCGGAAACTTGGTGACCTGAAGAAGCAAAATACAAAAGATAGTAGCTTTATCTAGTGTCGCGGCTGAATTTAGAAGGATTGCACGAGGCTTAGTAGAAGTCATATGGATCCACAAACTCCTAACTGAGATCGGGTTCCCTCCAAGTGAACCAAGCAAGATTATGTGTGACAACAAAGCCGCTATACAAATCTCAAAGAATCCTGTCCAACACGATCGTACAAAACACATAGAGGTTGACCGGAACATCATCAAAGAGAAAATCGAAGCCGAAATTATAGAGTTACCGTTCGTTCGATCAGAAGACCAGTTGGAAGATATATTAACAAAAGCTGTCAATGGGAGAATATTCAACAAATGTCTTTCCAAGTTGAGCATTGGAGACCCTACCACTCAACTTGAGGGGGAGTGTTAGAAAGATAAAAATAATAATAATAAATTAATTAATTAAAGGATCACTCAATATCATTTCCTTATTTGGAGAATTTCACAAAGTCAATGCCAACAAGAAAGATCAGACTGTTGCAGCTAGCTAAATCAAAGGAGCAATATCTTTTTATTTCTTTTTCCATGTGTAAGTCAATAATGTTTTTTATTTATTAGCTTCTTCATCCTCTTATACAATATATAAAAAATAGCAGATCAAAAACCTCAATGAATATTCAACAATTCCTACTACGATTTGAAAACAACGTACGTGACTTCCTACACCATCAATTTCAAAAAACATGCGGTGGCAATATTGTAAATTCTTTCAATTCATTTCCATCCAATTAACCATTACGACCTTCAACCATCGCTACTGACTCCAATGCAGACACTACAATTAAATTGAAAATTTGAAAATTGATTTCAACTGATAAAAGTCTAAATATGTTCCAGATTTGTTCACATGATGAAAACGATAATCAAATCGATGGTCGATTGATGATTATTTCACGATTACGAGATTATATGAAGTGATTTAAGTGTCCAATTTCATGTTATAGAAGGCTTATTTTTTAGATCTATCTTGTGAACGTTTAAAGGTTTGTGTTAAGTGTTAAAGTTTTTATTCTAAACTTCTTAGATTTTTTGTATTGAACTTCTTAGCGTTTTGTTTTAAATGTTTTAAGTTTTGTTTTGAACGCTTAAGTTTTGTTATGAACTTCTTAGATTTTTGTACTGAATTTCTTAGCTTTTTGTTCAGAACTTTTAAAGTTTTGTTTTGAACTTATTATATTTTTTTCTGAAATTTTTAGACTTTTGTTATGAACTTCTTAGATTTTTGTATTGAATTTCTTAGCTTTTTGTTAATAACTTTGTAGATCCTTAAAGACGGGATCAAAAAACGCGTTCTTGAATCAATCTCAACTATAAGCTAGCGGAAATCACTTATAGCCAACCGAGATCTCAGACTTTGTTATGGTTAGATTATTTCCGAAAATAGAAAGAAGAAAGGATAAGGTGGAGAGTGAGAGTAGGTTAGAGTTGTTAGTTTTTGCAAAAAGTTTGTGCATGGAAGCTTGCACTATTTATAGTGGAAGTTCCATGCACCACCCTTTCATTTCATCGGGCCCAAATGAGCTTTATTTACATGGCCTCCGGCCCAACATACAAGAGTAAAACAAAAGCTAACATAATACATCGAGAAATAAACGAACACATAAAAAAGACTTAAACATACAAAATGGACTCTACAATCTCTCTCTAGTTTTTAATATTTGTTTTAGCTTCCGTCTTTAATCCGTCTCATACTGAAGGGGGACTCATAGTCAAATAGTTGGCTGTCAACAACATAGCTAACAAAATTGTTGAACTTCCCAACTATAGCATCGATGTTTTCATTCCCGTGATCTTCAAGTGTGCGCATAGGAGACTTGTACAGCTTCAACACGTCTTCTTTGTTGAGACCCATTAATTCATGCTTGTCAAACAAACGAAGAGGGTGCATGGATTTGCACCGAATCACTACTTTGCCGGTATTATTGTCAAACTCTCAGCAAAGGAAGTCATAAAGTAGGTTAGGCACAAAAGGTTCTCCATGGTAAACTTCACAGCTCTCCTTAGGCATTTTGTATCTCCATGCCTTTCTTCCTTTGCCGGTAGTTGGGTCTATCTCGGTCGGATGCAGGTAGGTTTTCCCTATGTTTAGCTTGAAATCGGGGTAGTTTTTCTTTGACTCTCGGTGCAGATGTCTCTTGAACCAACCTTCCAGATTCTTCTCACCAATACCATCACCTATAGTTCTTCTGAAGTAGTTCATGTCAAGTTGAGATAGTGTATGCATCTTAGTATGATGCAGGTAGGGGAGGTATACATTTCCTCGCCTGATGGCCCAAGATTTGCTGTCGGCATGCCATTTGTGATACAGGATGAGAGAGTCATCATGGTACGGGTAGTTCCTGCATCTGACACTGCCACATTTGTTGAAGCAATGCCACTTCCTTTTTCTTGTCTTGGGCACATCATCAATAGCTGGACGTGCAACAACAACATCAGTTTATGGACCAGGATCTCTGACTTCCGGTTCTAGAGTATCCGGATTTGGAGAATAATTCAAGTAATCTTCATATTCAGAATCTGCTTCTTTGTTCTGGATTGCTGACTGAGTACATGCAAGGGAATCAACGTTAAAGATAGACTGAAAGTCTTGCTCCAGCTTAGCATCAGCATCCCTTATTTTATTTGAAGCATCAGCAACTGGCGTATCATCATGAGTTGAATCATCATGTGTGGCAGTTTCTGGACCTGCTCAACTGCCACCACCACCAGCACCACCACCACCACCGATATCATCACTGTCATCACCATCACCATCAGACTCGTCTTCATTATCCTTGATCTCACCTTCTTCTTTATCTTCTTCATCATCTTCATAAGTTTCTTTATCACCAACCACACCATCATCAACTTCACTAGTACCAACACCAACACTACCACCTGTCACACCAATAGCAGCAACACTACCACTACCACCTGCACCACTAATCACAAGACTAGTCCAAGCAGACTATCTATTCTTCCTCTTCCCACCCTCGTCCTTATCATCAGAGTTTACCCGACTTCCGAATATTGTCCTCTACCGATCTTTTAGATCATCAATGTCTTGATCAGTCATCTTTATAAGTTCAGAGGCAGCCAGATATTTACCAGCAAGATCTTCATTCAACTTGATTTGAGCTTCGTTTAGTCTCTTCTACTCTTCATTCTCAGCCTCAAGCCTCTCAATCTCTGAATTGAGCTGGGTGACATCTGATGAGGACCCTACATCAATCTCAAGGAAAGCAATCCTTGATTCCAGTCTTTCAATCTCAACCTTCAATCTGTCAACCTCAGAATATCCAAATTATTTGATAGACGAGTTTCAATGTTGGCTGAGGACGGCAGATCATTCTCAAGAAAAGAAATTCTTGATTCAAGCCTCTCCATCTCAGCATGACGTAGGCGAGGTACAGTGATTTTTCATTAAGCAACATTTGTTGACTGTGTACTCATAGCCGAAGCCCGGTAATGATGCTCTAATACCTTGCCATCTTTGCTTCATTAGCAGACATTTCCTTCTCCAATCTCTCCATCTTCTCCCTATCAAATTCCCTTTCCTTCTCCATATTCACCATCTTTTCCTTTTGCTTTGTGCTGAAATCTAGCATAAGCTTCTCCCGCTCCGCCCTTTTCGCATTTGATTCCTCTAGAGCAAGATTCTATCTAAGATAGGATCCGTATACACTGGAGCCTTTTTATACTTACCGATGTATAATGGTGTTAGGGTTAAGATTTGTGTTGAGGGTGGGGTATAGGATGGGGTAGGTTGGGTAGTTGATTGTAAGGAAAAGTTTATGGTTTGGATTTGTTGGGTGGTGAAGTGGGTTAAGATCAAGGATTGGGTTTAGGCTGGATAGAGGTAGGTATGGGAATGGTGAGGGGTAAGGACATCGGTGAGGAAGTGAATGTTAAGGTCCAAATGGATGTGGTCCTAAGGGGCGAGGTAAATATGTTTGGTGACTTAAGTAGGGAGGTTAAAGGTTGGTAAGGTGAGATGGGTAGGTCTAGGGTTGAGGTTGTAGGCGGAGGGGAAAATGATTGGTGGAAGTGTCACACCCTCAAAATCCACTAACGGAGTTTTACCGTCAGAGGGTGTGAACTAACAGGATCGGAATCATCAGTTATAATCAAACCATAAAATAAAGTTTCAAAACCATGAAAACGTTTACGAGTAATTAAATGCGGAAGCGTAAAAACCTTTAATCAAAAGTTGCGTCATGCAGGACGACTTAAAACCAATGATAACCGTTAAAAATAAGTTTGCATAATATAAGCGTTTTCAAGCAATGCATGTCCTAAACCGCGCGTCCGCCTCGGCTACCTGAGAATAACATACTAAAAGTGTCAACACAAGGTTGGTGAGTTCACAAGTTATATAAAAATAAATGTTCAGCGTTTGCGTTCAGCGTTTTGCGTTACCAGATAGTGTTACGTTAATTATATATCTATAGGTAGCTAGCCTATAAAGCAAGTATTACTAAGTGTTCGACACCGAAGCTGACTCGTTTATTAAGTGCCTTGTCACCAGATCATCCAGACCATGGTACGTGTTAGCCAAAATTACACCCGCTCGACCTCCAGTCGAGTTTAGCGTTGGGTGGGGTTTGTCAAACCCAGTAGTACTACTTAACAGTGACTCGCTATTCCAAATGTTAACCGGTTCGATGTGTAGAACTTCAATTGTTTCGTTTGCCACTTAGCCTTTACAAGTGATATATAATTTACTAACAAAATCTTAAATGCGTTTATCAGAGTATGTTATCTCCCCCAAGTGAAAAGCGTTTAAAACAGTTTAAAAGGGGTAAGTGAAACTCACTGTTTGCTAAGAATTTCCCAATTTAAATCACCAAGATGCGCGTCACCGAAAAAATCTCTCTAGCGTTCTAAAACAACAAGGAGATTTTTCTAAGTGTCGGAATATTATCGAGTCTCTAGACCCGGCACATAATACCTATGCACATAACATGTTTCGTGTTTCGTTTGTGAATCGTGTGTGACTTTAACAAGGGTATTTGTGATACATTACATATGCAAGCAATCATATACGTGTCATGTATTCATAAAGTACATCACCAGCAGTTACTCCCCGTAAGGGCAATTTGGTCAACTCATAACAATTAACTAACAACTATTCCCCACGAGGGCAATTTGGTCAAATCATTACAATCAATTAGCTATTATTCCCCGCAAGGGCATTTTGGTCAAAACACGACAATTAATTTGCAATCATTCCCCTCAGGGGCAATTTGGTCAAAACACAACAATAAATTAGCAAGTATCATGTTTCATGCATTTTCACAAAACTCAGCAGCTAGTTTCACCGAGACAGAAATCCTACTTGAAAGATTGTACTATTCCACCGATCATAGCATCTCAATTAATTTACCAAAAATCATCACAGAAGCATATATGTCTTAGGTTTCCAGAACATATTTAATTATATTTTTATTTCACATAATTTTGTCACAATCATCAAATCATTACAGCAAACTCATAACAGTCAAATTCATGCGCAACAGAATGTTATTTGCAATTCCCGTTAAACGAAAAATCCAATAAATGCAAGACCACTTGGGCTAGGTTCCTAACTCAATGAGTCAACTTCCAGAAGTGGAACCAACCCAATTGGTCTCGTAGTTCATGAGATACAACATTTACAAAACAACCTAACAGCAGGTCTAACAGCTCAGCTTTGCACAACGTTTTTGTAAAATCATAAAAGTTAACCTTTACTTGTCCAAAAATTACAAATTTACACTCTATGGAAACTAGACTCAACCTAGTTTACTGTAGTACCAATAATCTCAACCAATTTTCATATTTACACTTCGTTACAGTCACTTAAACATCAAATACACATTCTGTCCAGAAATTGTTTGCATCCAAACTCAACATATTAACAACCTATGAACTATCATACATTCATATGATCCTCTAGACTCCATAAACACCATCCATGCACATCAATTACATATTACATACTTGATTAGGGTTTGTGTTTGAACTCAAATCAAAGACACAACAATCAACATGTTACAATATCAATTCTACTTATCAAATCATTACTCAATCAACAACAATCATATTGATTACATGTATACATGAAATCGGCTGCTAGGGTTTGTTATTAACCCAACAAACATCAAAATCAAGTAGTAAAGATGTATAGGATGATCAATTATACCTTCCTAGCACCTAGTTCTTCAATCACAAGCTTGATTTCTTGATTGAATGTGTGTATAAAGTGGACGGCAGCCAAGGAGAGGGGGGGGGTGGGGTTCCGATCGGGGTTAGGGTTAATAATAATAATAATAATAGTTAGGGTTAAGTTAATGATATATTTATAAACATAACAAGTTACACTCATGTCCCTCCACTTTCAATTGTTGTTTTTTTCTAACTTAACTAACTTATTTCTTGTTTCTTGTCTAGCATTACACACAATATAATCAAGTAACACATATGTTAACACATAATTATTATGTTGACGTTTTTCGTTTATTCATCAATCGTTTGCGTCAACTCGTTTGCGTTTCGGTGCAAATCCCGAAAGACTACACATGTAGTAAGTGTTAAGCGTCATTTAAACCCTAGTTTAAATGTAATGAAGTGTGTGTTATAGATTCAGTGATCTTAAGTTTGAATTGACGGAGTTGAGTTAACGGAGTTAACCTGAAATTGACGATTGTCACATCATTCCCATGTTAAAGAATTTTCGTCCCGAAAATTTGAGTCAAGTCGTGATGAGTGTCTGAAAGAGTAAAAAAAAATTTCAGTTTGTCATAGGAAGGGTGAGGTTTCTATGGGTGAAGATTTTGGGTTTGGTGAGGATGGAGGGCTCGGGTTGGAGAGTCGTAATGTTTTAGAGGTGTAGGTTTGGTTTTGGATTTGGGTCTTGGGACTTTAGCTTGTTTTCCTTTAAGCTTGGCTAGCTCTCATTTTAGGGTATCAGGGGAGGCTTAGTATAGGTCAACTTGGATGGTTTGTGGTGGAGGAGTTGTGGTTTCTGTCCTAGTGGCAGTGGGGATCTTTATCACCAAGGAGGTGGACTTCTGGAGTCTCTAACCTTCTGAAGCCTCTTTAGGGGCTTCTCGGGCTCCTCTTCTTGATAAGAAGAACCACCAGCAGAAGCTTGCTATCAGCCTTCCTCTTCTTCTCCTCTTTCCTCTTCACAGACTTTGCCGCATTCTTCACTTTCTCAACCTCAGTTTCCGTCTCAGTCTCCTTATCCTCCAATTCTTCAACACTCGGTTCTTCTTCATTATCATTATCACCACCCTGCTCGGTTTTAGCAAATAACCCGAACTTCTCTCCAATAACCTTCCTCTGTATTGGTAACCTCTGACTGTTGTGCTCAACATAGAGCGAAAGACATTTTGCTTCACCATCTTCGCATGATGAGGTTCCAACTGTGGTAACTCATTTCCATCATCATCAACCTCAATTAGATACACAGGCTTCGGCACTTCAGGCATCAGATCATCAAGCAATAGCTGCACAAATCTAGGATACATCATATCCAAGAACTATCAGTAGAAGTATTGGCGTGCATGCATAAGAAGATGAGTCTTGAGTAATTGAACTTCTCCAAGTTGATCAGACATGCCATCACACACACCCAATCTGTTCTCAAACTGTCAAACCCTCCTCGTAGATTAGATAGGAAGTGAACTACAATGTGAAACAAGTATCTCCATTATGGTGGAAGATGCTCTTCTCCAAAGTCTTTCACTTAGTGTCATAGCCCATATTGTCAACCATATGTTGCAACTTATCCTTCTTGAATTTTTTAAACAAATTATCTACAACATCTTTAATATTAAGCACTCGTCTAACATCAGCCTTAGTTATAACCAACTTTTTCCTAGCCACTTCACTTATAATAGAGTCCTTAATCCCTTTAGCATTCTTCCAAAACTCATCAATCCATCAAGTATGTATCTCAGGGTTGGCTTTAATTGCATCACCTAGAGGGGATTCCCAAAGACCTTTAATCATTGAGATAAATACTTTATGCTTCTTGTTTTTGGGTAAAAGTTATGTTGCTGTAACATCATCAAATAGACACATTAGTATTGGCATTAAAGAAAAACAATTAAATTAAAAATAAAAAAACAGATTGAAAAAAAAACTGAAATTTTGAAAAATTTGCCAAGTATAAACGAATTGCATCGCATGCTATTACAATCGCATCACATGAGGAGCACAATCACATCACATGTTCATCCAATCACATCGCATGGGAAATGTGATGGGACTCAGATGTTTATGCGATTTAGATTATATGCGATGTGAATTAAACATTATGCGAGGTTAATCAAAAATTTATGTGATTCAACTGTTGTGCGATGCGATTGAAACTGTTATGCGATACGATTTGAATCCTTAAGCGATTCCAAATTACAGATTTTTCAAACTTCAATTCCTTGAGAATCCAAGATCGTCCATATATGAATTAAAATTTTGTACATATTTTGTTCACAAGTAAGAACACTAAACAGACATAATAGTGTCCGTAAACTCCTAAAAACTTAGAAACCTTACAAATCTTTACAGAAACTTAATTAAAGCAGTCCTAAGGTCCATCATGATGTCAATGATGAGGATATATATTCGATTTAACTAAACAACAGCATATAAAGATCCTTTTGATCCAAAAATGGTCAGTTTCGAACCGACAATCTAGTACATGGAAACCAATCCTTTCAAACTTGAACTGATGTTATACCTTAGGAGATGGGTCCATGTTAGATAATTATCAAGTGTGAAAACTAAGGCAAATCGTTTGTTCTTGGGTTTAAGGCGGTTGAGAGAGAGAGAGAGAGGGAATGTAAGAGAGAGAGAGAGAGAGAGAGAGATGAGAGTGTTTGTGTTTTTGAAAGAGAATGGAAATGAAAGGGAAAATGAAAATCCCTTTATATTGGGTCAGCCTATCTTGCGATAGGGTCAAATCCTCTCGAGTTTTTGAATAATTTACACTCTCAACCCTCGAACTTTGAAAATATTTACCAATTTAAACCCGAAAAATATTTAGACACTGAACCTGAACACTTAAAATATATACACGATATATTTTTGTTGGTCTATACGGTTAACAACTTTTGTAAAACAACAAAAACAAAAATAAAGTTAAAAAGATAAATAAGGTAAAGTAAAATAATAAAAAGTTAAAAATTAAAAAAATCAAAAGATAAAATAAATTAAAATTAAAATAAAAAGAAAATAACTTAAAAAGGATTTTAAGTAAAAAACATAAAAAAAAAAATAAAATAAAAGCAAAACAAAGAAACTTAATTTCGTAATTTTAAACAAGAAAAAAAATACCTGACAATTTACACACAACAAACACTTATAATTTTTTCGAGAAAGATCACGACATGGCATCACATTGACCAATAACGTCCTAGATCACATTTCTATTTCAATATTATTATGCTAAGAAGCCACAGTTGATTGCAGATATATTTTGTCCACTTTAAACTTAACAAGTATTTTGGTGTCGAAGTGATATGTTAAGGAATGTATTAAGCACAATACTTGGGTGGTCCCCACTTAATCTAACATATACATACTCCATCATACCTTAGGCTTAATTTGCTTTCTCCAGATCACCCCGAATAGACTCCGGCCCACTAATGATTGATCAAACATTTTAAAGCATTTAACTCTTTTGATATATTTTGCAAACTTTACAAATAGTATAAAGGTTGAACCATGGACTTATATGCCACGCAGGTCGAACTTACATTCATTCATTTAAGGTGATTAGGACTTACTGTTGTCAGACTTACTCCCACCTTAAGCGGTTCTAATATTACCCCTTTTGTTTGCTAATCATTAACAATTTTGTTGACATTAAACACCTAAGCACTTTTGCAGTTGTCTGCTTTTCATATAGATTTTTAATATTTTAAAGCAAAACGGTAAACATTTTTATGGTGACCAATCACTAGGGGGCTCGTGTATGAATGGGTAATTACGTTTCTTCCTTCATTGATATGACTTTAGGTGGAGACATGCAACCGCTTCATAAAATTATAACCACTAGCATAGCCGGATATTTTAGTTTGTATCACTCTGATACTTACTAATTTGTCAAGCTTATCTACAACTCGATTAATGATCTTGTTAGCTTTTAATATACTATTTTCATGTGCTGGGAACATTAGGGGCAATTACTTATCATTTTCCAAAGATCGAATCAATTTCTCAATATTTTAAATTTATCCAACTCCCTCTAGACAGGAGCTCCCTTTAAACGAGAAAACTTCTTTTTGAAACCTTTTCTAATTTATGAAATCTTTTTAGTAAGTTAATTGACTTGTTTTTGTTTTTCTTAAAATCAAAGTTAAAAATCTTTTTGGTGAGTTTACTCAAAACAAATTTATATCAATGAAGGATATTTGGAAGAATTTAATCAAAACAAATCATGCCAAGCAACTCTGCAAGATATCAAAATCGGGCATGATCAACCACTTTAGCGAAAAGGTTTGCAAAGTTGTGGTCCGTATGGATCTGTTCAATATTGAGAAGTTTCCGATAATGAAATGCATTCGGATGCCAATATGTTTTGTCTTTGAGTGTTGGACCGGGTTTTTTGACAATACAAACCACTTCATCGTTTTCACACTTGATTGGGGTGTTAAAGAAATTCAAACAGTCATGCAGCAGCTGATATTGGATCCATATGACTTGAGAGCAGCAACTAACATTGAAGGATTCTACAATCACTCCTAATTTCTTGTTGTAAACACGATAAGCAATCTTGTTGGAAGTATTCCCAACAAAATAACACTTATCCACCTTTTCAGCAAACTTGGGACCTGAATTGGAATTTGTATGAAGCAGAGTGCATGGACACCCATAGGTCTTGAAGTTGTTGACTTGCGGCTTGGTTTTATAGTAGAATTCATATGAAGTCTTCTTCAGACACTTGTTGAGTAGCACACGGTTTTGAATGAAGTAGACAGTATTAATTACTCGACCAAGAAAAACAATGGAAGTTTAGAGTCTGACAACATAGTTCTCGCAGCTTCGATTAGTATTCTGTTTCATATTTCAACAATACCATTCTGTTGTGGAGTGTACGGGGCACTGAATTGACGGTTATCCCTTTGGAGTGACAGAAATCATTCATCACTCTGTTGTAGAATTTTATTCTATTATCGCTTCGTATACACTTGATTCTTTTGTCAGTTTGGTTTTCCACACGTGTCATGAATCTATTAAGGAACTGAGTGGTTTTATCCTTGGGACCTAAGAGAAAGGTCCAACTGAAAAGAGAATAATCATCGGTAGTAACAATACAATATGCTTTTCAACCTATTTCCAAAGGATGAATTGGGCCAAACAAGTCCACATGCAACAGGCGAAGAATGGAATCTATAGAATTTACAGTCTTGGGCCTGTGAGGGAGTTTGTGTTACTTGCATTTAGAACAAGAAATACATTTTTTCAATGCTAGAGAAAGTTTTAACAGGCAAATCCCTCACATGCTCTCCATTCACAAGTCTGTTCAAATTCTTAAAGTTGACATAACCAAGACGTCTATGCCAAAGTGATGAATCATTCTCCGAGGCATTAGACAGTAGACATGAAGTAGCTTATTGTGAATACGGGCCTCTCATGTATAAAATGTAAGCATCATTGTGCCTCAGAGTACGTATCAATATCCATTTTTCTGGGACCTGAAAACCTGTCTTCAAGATCAGACACTTATGTTCAGTAAAGAGAGTGGAGTATTGCTTATCACAGATTTGAGAGACACTGAGTAGATTATGGTTGAGTTGTTCCACAAGGTTGACATCTTCGAAGCTCAAAGTTCCATTAGAGAACTTTCCTCTCTTCATTATTTTCCCATCCATGTCACCAGCAAAGGATGTGAATCCACCATTAAACGGTTGATGTGACATTCATGACAAAACGAGGTACACTATATTCATTACGTAGCAAGTAAACGATAAATCGGTTAATTCGTAGTGCTTAAACGAGTAACCGACCGATACTAATTATGACCCGTATACATACTGAGGGGTCATATACGAGTTATATATATGTTATAGAGGCTAACATATTGATATTTAGGCCCCGGTACGTTTAAAACTCTTTAAACGAAAAAGGTTTCGTTTATCGATACGCTATAAGCTTAAACGCAATCGTTAATATCAAAACAAGCATTGTAGCATCCGTTAAGCCGAAAAAGATTTATAAAACACTTATATGACATGTTCTAAGCAATCCGTGAAAATATTTTGGAATTTTACAACGAGTCAGTACGTTTTTCTTATTTTACAAAAATAAGCTGAAAAACACTCGTTTTTGCGCTATCTCTCACACCCGAATTAATTTTCTTGCGAAAAACCGAACCCGAACTAAATTTGAAGTGGGCTTTTCATGTTTGGGCTTGTATAATTAGAGTAATGGGCCAAAACAGCCCATTAAGGGCCTTTACATAGTTCCGATCGGAACAGCCTACCAAACATCACATTTGTTTTTTTTATATAACTTAATCCTTAAGTCATTGTTATTCATTCTAACATACAAAATTTTGAAGTCCAAAGCAGCTCCAGCTCTGCTCTACCAACTCCCCTTCAAAACCCTAAGGTAAGATCAAGTTTTGTGAAAATTTAACTAAGTTTGATTCATATAATTAACATATAAACATGTTTTAGTTAGTTTTAAACATGTTTAACCATCCAAAAACCCTAAAAATCAAGTAAAACCATGTTTTGATGTTAAACATGTTTACAAACCAGGAACATATACCTTTTTGGTCAAAAACGCGGATTAGAACATGAATACAACGTTTTTACGGTTAGAAAGTTCGGTTTGAACCCAAAACCGAAACCCTAATTATCAAGGCTGTTACATGGATGATTTATGCTTGGTTTGATGTTATATGATATGTAGATATACTGAGTTTGCAACCCGAGACCCGGAAAGTCGTTTAAGCTAGCAAAATTCATCGAAAACCGACAAGGTAAACCCGTAACACTCGTTTAGGGGCTGTTTAGTATTAGGTTGTGACGTACTTGTTGTTAGCTTGTGAAAACTTGCAGGGACATTAGGGATCATATAAATGAGTCCCTGTTCAAATTTGGTAATTTTTCGATAAACGGAGAATATTTGGTGAATTTATTTCCGTTTATGAGCGTTTATTTGGGAAAAATAGCTAAACATATTGAAAAATTATGAAACTTGGTTTTGGAGTTTAATATGTGATGGTAAGATCACTGGTAAAGTTTGGGAATCAGTAGAAATGCCTAAGTATGGTTTGTGCGATCATGGTTTAACCGAATTTTAACAGCCGAAAAACGCACAAAAAGGCATTTTTTCAAAAGAGTTAGGTTCTGGAAATTTTTCAGGGGCTATGTAATAACATTGAGGCCATTGGTAAAAATTATCGGATTTTTCGAAAGTAGTTTGATATAAACGGGCCATTTATTACACGATTATAACCTATTAAATGAATTTTTATAAATAAATAAATAATCATAAAATTTCTGAAAATATTTTTATTAAATTCTCCATGTCTTAGTGTATTTTTACAAAAATTTACATAATTTATATATAAGTACATATTTAGTTATGATTAATCAAAGATTTAAATTATAATTGTTTTAACGAAACCGGCAGTTTTGTGTTTAACGGACTGACTGGTATGTCAAAATGTCAAAAGTGGTCAAATATCATATTTTTGAATGATATTGATAAAAACGAACTTTTTACGAAAATTCCGGACAATTCGGGTGGATTGTACGCGTTTTGTATAATCAAACCCGTGTGAAAACGGAAACGAACCCTGCGATCAAACCAGACACCGAAACCTTAAAATTCTTTCATAAATCAAATTATTTTATCAATCAATATATTTACTTAAGTTTTATGTGATCTTACCTAATCCCGAAACGTATAAACGATCAACTGAGTTAGGCTCGGGAAACGGTGAAACTGAGCCAAATCCAGTTTTAAACATTTCATAGTATACAACGTCACAAACTAAGACTATGGTCATGTTCTGGGCCTAACAGCTATACCCAGATTATCTATACAGCCCGACTTAGCTTGAACACTGTACTAGTATTAACGATACGATACCGTTTATAGGAATCAGGCTATAAACGAAGCATCTGACTTATTGATACGTAATTTCTGTGCGAACTACGATAAGGTGAGTTTCACGACCCCCACTTTCTAAACTGTTTTACGAACTTTTGGGGTGAAAAGCATGTTTACATAAACTGATATACTTGAAAACGTGTGATGATGTGGATTATCTAAGTACTAACACTTGACAAGTCCCCACAAACACAAGTGATTAACTTCGTGCCGGTGACGTGTGGATAGTACTAACGGTTTGACAAACCCAACTGACAGAGCCGGAGGGGTATGCCGGAACATATGTAAACCCAGTTGCACATTGTCATTATATTTTTACATACTGCTATGTGGTGTTAGACATAGTACATACTTGGGGCAAAGTGGCTGTTAAATGCCAACGGGAGTGCATGGGCAGTGGAGGCCATGTGTTTTAGCTCGTTTCGGTTTCACTTGTGGCTTAGTATAATACATCATACACAGACATATATACGTACACACTGTAAACTTTACGAACTCGTATACTGATTTCATTGACACTCGTGAAACTTGAAACTCACCAACTAGACGTAGTTGACCCGTTTTAACATGCTTTTCAGGTAAAGCAAAAGTGGAATGATTTGCTTACATGCTTGGTGTTAGAAGGAAAGTTGAATAGCTGTGAATAGACGCTGATATAATACTGAATAAGAAGCTCGTAAACCGGTTATGTGTTTTTCACCTAGTTTGTAAACATAGTACCTACCCATGTAATATGATGTAAATTAGTTATGAATTTCTTTATAAACAATGTTGTTGATACCAGTGTTATCTGTTACATTCCCGTATTACGCTTCCGCAACTACCTAGTCGGGGTGTGACAGAAGTTGGTATCAGAGCCATTGGTTATAAAGAATTAGGATGTCCCTTAGGATACCCTAAGATAACCGTAGGCTCGTTTAACTCTGGGAATAAAATAATATTAAATAATATACACGAATGATTCTCGTGATGAGCGCGAATGGACAAGTGGGTTATTATGGTCCGGAACGTAATAACAGACTTGTTTGTACGAGGAAATTCGAGAAGAAGTCGATAAACAATCGAATAGGTAAAAACAGCAACATATGTGTATAAAATTTAATAATAGATAAATATTTGTGTATATAAACGATTATTTGTGCTTATGTGTATAAATACCTGCACGTATTTTACTATGAATAATATAGAAGGATATTATTCTTATTACTAACCATTGTGCAGGAATATGTCAAGATCTACTGATCGTGTACCTAATACCCTACCAACAGGGCCTGAGGAGGAAGAGGAGGATCCGGAAGAAGAAACTGAGGAGGAACCAGAGGAAATGGAAGAAGGTGCAGATGCGGTAATTCCACGCGAGGTACCCCCAGATCAACCCGACTTATCGGGTTACCGTTGTGACACCTATCCCCCTAGGGAATCCCCTAGGAATGCTGCAGGACAGGGAGCTACTAGTGCTTATCATTCACCTGTTAGAGCACCCAGATCCCCTACTCTACCTGTACAGCATACACCAGTACCCCCACCCACTATTAGAAACCGTCAGACCGCTCGTATTTCAGTGCGTCCACCTGAGCACACCTCTTTCCCACCTCGATCTACGTACCATAGGGGAGAAACATCACGTGTCCAGGTCACTGAGATACCTATTCCTACTTGGGGTTTACCCGCCCCGGTACCCGAGCCACCTCGTCATTCTGATTCAGCATGGTTTGGTTTAGCAACTGATCAGCTTTTAGAACAATCACATTCGATAAATAGCCTAAACCAGCATAGACATGATATGTATGATCACATGAGGTATATGCAGCAGGAAATCAGAATTGTGTAAAGATCCAGTGCTCACAGCCACGGGCGTCAGGATCGAGCGATGATACTACTGGGGGTATGCTTAGCAGTTAATGCGGCCCTAGTGGCTGCTGTTGTTTGGTTGTGGCTCCATGTTGCAAGGAATGGATAGGACATAATAGTCTAGTCTTATGTATATAGTCTCTTGATATCCCAAGCAGCATTTTGTTACAGCGTGTTGGGCTGACTTGGGAGTTGTTTGTGGTTTAGTACTATGTCAAGCACTGGCCCTTATCGGGTTAAGTCTACATGTCACTTAGTGACAAATTTTGATACGCATATACAAGCGCTGGCCTATACCAGGTTAAGCCTATGCGCTAATTTTGGATGCATATGTACAGTAATGATTATAATTAATACAAACGTGTTTTCTTTGGTATAGTTATGTGTTGTGAAATTGTAATATGGTAAAGTTGTGCTGATTATAGTGAAACGATATTGATTATTATATAATTGATTATTTTATAGAATGGCCCCGAAGAAAGCAAACACTTTGTCTGAGGCGGAAGTGGCCGCAATGATTGCTCGTCAACTACAAGCAGTGATACCAACAATTGTAACACAAGTCACTGCAGGCATACGTGCTAACAATACTGTTAATCAACCTACGAGCACCACCACGGCCACTGTTAATACACCTCCGCCGGACACTAATGTAGCCCCGGGTGTTACTACCCCGGTGAATACTGATAATGTCATAAATAGTAATAACATTCTCCCAACTATGAATGTCACTGGGAACCCAGAACCTGTTGTGCACCCTGATAATATCCCGAACCCTGTACCGGTTGTTAACACAACTAATAATGATAATACTCGGACCAATACCGATAATAATAATAATAACCGAGAACCCCCCGCGTCAGGAGTACTCGTACAAACAATTTACATCATGTAAACCGATTGAGTTTAAGGGTATTGAAGGACCTAGCGGGCTGGTCAAATGGATAGAAAAGACCGAATCAGTAATTAATATCAGTGAGTGTCCACCGAACCGCGTGGTCAAATTTGCTACCAGTATGTTTCTAGACCAAGCGCTGATGTGGTGGAACACGGTAGTCCAAATAAGGGGACAAGATGCTATTAATCGTATGTCATGGACTGAATTAAAAACCCTCATGCTAGAGCATTTTTGTCCTAAAAGTGAGATTCAGAGGTTGGAACACGAGTTATGGAATCTGGAAATGAAAGGAGCGGACCATGTGGGATACACGAATCATTTTAACGAACTGTCCCGCTTAGTTCCATGGTTAGTTACACCGGAAGCGAAGCGAATTGAACGTTATATCTGGGGACTGACCCCTGCCGTGAGAAGTATAGTGAATTCAGTTGCCCACCCGACATTAGAAAGTGCTGTATTTCAAACGGGTGTCGTTACTTTTGATCTGATGAGAAGTGGAGTGATAAGGATGCCAGGTGAAACAACAAGTTTAAAACGAACTGATTATGGGACAAGAATGCAAGGAAACCCTCAAAACAAGCGGACTCGTCCGAATACCCGAAGTTATGCCATGACCAGTTCTAATGTAAAACAAGAGACCTATAAAGGGACGTTACCGAAGTGCAGAAGATGTAACTTTCATCATGTGGGTGATTGCAAACCGATCATTTGTCAAAAGTGTGGAAGAACGGGACACTATGCTCCCAACTGTAGAACCCCCACCAACACTGTTAACCGTCCACCGCAATCAACTCAACTCCCTCGACCTCAACCAACCCGCCCACAACTCAACCAACAAACCCCACCTACCACGAACCTCCGTGCCTGCTATGAATGTGGCAGTACGGAACACTTTCGGTGATACTGCCCCAATTTGAACCCGGGTGCAGTGAGAAGACAGAACCAAGCACAAGCATCAACCTCCAATGCAGCTAGGGGACGCGCGTTTGTATTAGGACTGGGTGAAGCGCGTCATGATCCAAATGTGGTGACAGGTACATTCTTAGTTTCGGATCAGTATGCTTCAGTTTTGTTTGATACGGGTGCCGATAGAAGTTTCATATCTGTTAACTTCTTACCTTTAGAAAATATGCCGGTTAGTGAACTAACAAAACCATATACTATAGAACTCGCTAACAGTAAGTCTATACTTGTTAACCGAATAGTCCGAAACTGTTCCCTTATCCTAAACGACCACCCATTCCTTATTGATTTACTTCCAGTGGAATTGGGAAGTTTCGATGTTATAGTCGGTATGGACTGGCTATCTAAGTATAAAGCTGAAATTGTCTGTAAGGATAAGACCGTTAGAATACCTCTTTCGAATGATGAAGCTATGATTGTTCAAGGAGAGAAATCTGGTACGGTACTGCCTCTCATATCTCAACTTAAGGCATTGAGATATTTAACCCAAGGTTGTACTTTATACTTGGCGAGTGTAACAGTTAAGGAACCCGAGGAAAAACGAATGGAAGACATCCCAGTGGTACACGAGTATTCAGATGTATTCCCCGATGAGTTGCCTGGTTTACCACCGACCCGACAAGTTGAATTCCATATTGACTTGATACCGGGAGCAGCACCCATTGCTAAGGCACCTTATCGACTTGCACCTTCTGAAATGCAAGAACTGTCCAACCAGTTACAAGAATTACTGGACATGGGTTTTATTCGCCCTAGTTACTCACCGTGGGGAGCACTAGTGTTGTTTGTAAAGAAGAAAGATGGGAGTTTTCGAATGTGTATTGATTATCGGGAATTGAATAAAGTGACTATAAAGAATAGATACCCCTTACCTCGAATTGATGACTTGTTTGATCAGCTTCAAGGTGCGAAGTATTTTTCAAAAATTGATCTTAGATCTGGTTATCATCAAGTAAGAATTCAGGAAGAAGACATACCAAAAACAGCTTTCCGAACTCGGTATGGTCACTATGAATTTTTGGTTATGCCGTTTGGATTGACAAATGCACCTGCAGTGTTTATGGACCTCATGAACCGAGTTTGCAAACCTTACCTTGAAAAGTTTGTGATAGTGTTTATCGATGACATTTTGATATATTCAAGAAGTAAGGAGGAACACGAACAACATTTGTCCAAATGTGAGTTTTGGCTACAAGAAGTACAGTTTTTGGGACACATTGTGAATCATCAAGGAATCCAAGTAGACCCAAGTAAAATTGAGGCCATTAAGAATTGGCAAGTGCCTAAATCACCAAGAGAAATTCGTCAATTCTTAGGACTAGCCGGGTATTATAGAAGATTCATTGAAAACTTTTCAAGTATTGCACAACCTCTAACCCTCCTAACTCAAAAAGATCGAGCATATGAATGGGGAGAAGAACAAGAAATGGCCTTCCAAATGTTAAAACAGAAGTTATGTGAGGCTCCAATATTAAGCCTTCCAGATGGAACTGATGAATTGGTGGTATACTGTGACGCATCTCGTAAAGGTTTAGGATGCGTACTGATGCAAAGAAAGAAAGTAATAGCATATGCTTCCCGACAATTAAAAGTACATGAAAAGAATTATACGACCCATGATTTGGAATTGGGAGCAGTTATCTTTGCATTGAAGATTTGGAGACATTACTTGTATGGCACCAAATGTACCATCTATACTGATCACAAAAGCCTACAACACATATTCGATCAGAAAGAGCTAAACATGAGACAAAGGAGATGGGTAGAACTGTTAAATGATTATGATTGTGAGATTAAATACCATCCAGGTAAGGCCAACGTAGTAGCTGATGCTTTAAGCCGAAAAGACAGAATCAGACCATTAAGGGTACGAGCACTCGGAATGATTGTTCAAAGTAGCCTAACCGAACAAGTTCGCGTTGCACAAGATGAGGCCTTGAAGGCAGATCAGCTAGAAAAAGAAGAACTACATGGAAATGAAAGGAATTTTGAGAAGAAAATTGATGAAGTATATTATTACAAAAACCGGGTCTGGATTCCAACACTTCATAAACTCCGAAAGCTGATTCTTGATGAAGCACACAAATCCAAATATTCTATTCATCCAGGTGCTGATAAGATGTATAAGGATGTTAAAGAATTTTACTGGTGGCCTGGTATGAAAAAGGATATAGCCGTGTATGTAAGTAAATGTGCAACATGTGCAAGGGTAAAGGCGGAATATCAAAAACCTTCGGGAATGTTACAACAACCCGAAATCCCACAATGGAAATGGGAACAAATTACCATGGACTTTGTGACACACCTTCCTAAAACCTCTCGAGGACACAACGCAATTTGGGTAATTGTGGACCGATTAACCAAATCCGCACACTTTATTCCTATCCGTAACAACTACACCACCGAAAAACTCGCTCAAATTTACATCGATGAAATAGTATCTCGACACGGAGTACCTCTTTCGATTATTTCCGATCGAGACAGTCACTTTACTTCACATTTCTGGCAAGCAGTACAAGAAGCCTTGGGAACCCGAATCGACCTAAGTACGGCTTACCATCCCCAGACTGATGGTCAATCTGAACGAACCAACCAAACCTTAGAAGATCTACTTCGTGCTTGTGTACTGGATTTCAAAGGGAATTGGGATCAACACTTCCCGCTCATTGAATTCTCTTACAATAACAGTTATCACAGTAGTATACAAGCAGCACCTTATGAAGCTCTATACGGGCGAAAATGTAGATCACCACTATGTTGGACAGAAGTGGGTGATACTCAAATTTCAAGATCCGATTTAATTCAGGAAACCACCGATAAGATTCACCAGGTTAAACAAAAATTGAAAGCTGCCCGTGACCGACAAAAGAGTTATGCCGATGTTCGCAGAAAACCGTTATCTTTTGAAATAGGTGATAAGGTATTTTTAAAAGTATCGCCATGGAAGGGTGTTATAAGATTCGGAAAGACTGGTAAACTAGCCCCGAGATACATCGGACCTTTTGAGATTGTCGCAAAAATTGGTCCCGTAGCTTATCGATTAAAACTACCCTTAGAACTGAGCACTATTCATGACGTGTTTCATGTATCGAATCTGAAAAAGTGTTTGACTGATGAAACGACAATAGTACCACTGGAAGATGTTCAGATCAACGAAAAGCTCAACTTCGTAGAGGAACCGGTAGAAATTGTAGACGGGAAAACCAAACAGTTACGACACAACAAAATTTCATTGGTAAAAGTTCGGTGGAATTCAAAACAAGGACCCGAATATACTTGGGAACGAAAGGACGAATTCCGAAAGAAATACCCACACCTGTTCCCTAAAAAGAAAACCGATAACACATTAAATTTCGAGGACGAAATTTCTTAACGGGGGGAGAATGTGACATTCATGACAAAACGAGGTACACTATATTCATTACGTAGCAAGTAAACGATAAATCGGTTAATTCGTAGTGCTTAAACGAGTAACCGACCGATACTAATTATGACCCGTATACATACTGAGGGGTCATATACGAGTTATATATATGTTATAGAGGCTAACATATTGATATTTAGGCCCCGGTACGTTTAAAACTCTTTAAACGAAAAAGGTTTCGTTTATCGATACGCTATAAGCTTAAACGCAATCGTTAATATCAAAACAAGCATTGTAGCATCCGTTAAGCCGAAAAAGATTTATAAAACACTTATATGACATGTTCTAAGCAATCCGTGAAAATATTTTGGAATTTTACAACGAGTCAGTACGTTTTTCTTATTTTACAAAAATAAGCTGAAAAACACTCGTTTTTGCGCTATCTCTCACACCCGAATTAATTTTCTTGCGAAAAACCGAACCCGAACTAAATTTGAAGTGGGCTTTTCATGTTTGGGCTTGTATAATTAGAGTAATGGGCCAAAACAGCCCATTAAGGGCCTTTACATAGTTCCGATCGGAACAGCCTACCAAACATCACATTTGTTTTTTTTATATAACTTAATCCTTAAGTCATTGTTATTCATTCTAACATACAAAATTTTGAAGTCCAAAGCAGCTCCAGCTCTGCTCTACCAACTCCCCTTCAAAACCCTAAGGTAAGATCAAGTTTTGTGAAAATTTAACTAAGTTTGATTCATATAATTAACATATAAACATGTTTTAGTTAGTTTTAAACATGTTTAACCATCCAAAAACCCTAAAAATCAAGTAAAACCATGTTTTGATGTTAAACATGTTTACAAACCAGGAACATATACCTTTTTGGTCAAAAACGCGGATTAGAACATGAATACAACGTTTTTACGGTTAGAAAGTTCGGTTTGAACCCAAAACCGAAACCCTAATTATCAAGGCTGTTACATGGATGATTTATGCTTGGTTTGATGTTATATGATATGTAGATATACTGAGTTTGCAACCCGAGACCCGGAAAGTCGTTTAAGCTAGCAAAATTCATCGAAAACCGACAAGGTAAACCCGTAACACTCGTTTAGGGGCTGTTTAGTATTAGGTTGTGACGTACTTGTTGTTAGCTTGTGAAAAATTTCAGGGACATTAGGGATCATATAAATGAGTCCCTGTTCAAATTTGGTAATTTTTCGATAAACGGAGAATATTTGGTGAATTTATTTCCGTTTATGAGCGTTTATTTGGGAAAAATAGCTAAACATATTGAAAAATTATGAAACTTGGTTTTGGAGTTTAATATGTGATGGTAAGATCACTGGTAAAGTTTGGGAATCATTAGAAATGCCTAAGTATGGTTTGTGCGATCATGGTTTAACCGAATTTTAACAGCCGAAAAACGCACAAAAAGGCATTTTGTCAAAAGAGTTAGGTTCTGGAAATTTTGCAGGGGCTATGTAATAACATTGAGGCCATTGGTAAAAATTATCGGATTTTTTGAAAGTAGTTTGATATAAACGGGCCATTTATTACACGATTATAACTTATTAAATGAATTTTTATAAATAAATAAATAATCATAAAATTTCTGAAAATATTTTTATTAAATTCTCCATGTCTTAGTGTATTTTTACAAAAATTTACATAATTTATATATAAGTACATATTTAGTTATGATTAATCAAAGATTTAAATTATAATTGTTTTAACGAAACCGGCAGTTTTGTGTTTAACGGACTGACTGGTATGTCAAAATGTCAAAAGTGGTCAAATATCATATTTTTGAATGATATTGATAAAAACGAACTTTTTACGAAAATTCCGGACAATTCGGGTGGATTGTACACGTTTTGTATAATCAAACCCGTGTGATAACGGAAACGAACCCTGCGATCAAACCAGACACCGAAACCTTAAAATTCTTTCATAAATCAAATTATTTTATCAATCAATATATTTACTTAAGTTTTATGTGATCTTACCTAATCCCGAAACGTATAAACGATCAACTGAGTTAGGCTCGGGAAACGGTGAAACTGAGTCAAATCCAGTTTTAAACATTTCATAGTATACAACGTCACAAACTAAGACTATAGTCATGTTCTGGGCCTAACAGCTATACCCAGATTATCTATACAGCCCGACTTAGCTTGAACACTGTACTAGTATTAACGATACGATACCGTTTATAGGAATCAGGCTATAAACGAAGCATCTGACTTATTGATACGTAATTTCTGTGCGAACTACGATAAGGTGAGTTTCACGACCCCCACTTTCTAAACTGTTTTACGAACTTTTGGGGTGAAAAGCATGTTTACATAAACTGATATACTTGAAAACGTGTGATGATGTGGATTATCTAAGTACTAACACTTGACAAGTCCCCACAAACACAAGTGATTAACTTCGTGCCGGTGACGTGTGGATAGTACTATCGGTTTGACAAACCCAACTGACAGAGCCGGAGGGGTATGCCGGAACATATGTAAACCCAGTTGCACATTGTCATTATATTTTTACATACTGCTATGTGGTGTTAGACATAGTACATACTTGGGGCAAAGTGGCTGTTAAATGCCAACGGGAGTGCATGGGCAGTGGAGGCCATGTGTTTTAGCTCGTTTCGGTTTCACTTGTGGCTTAGTATAATACATCATACACAGACATATATACATACACACTGTAAACTTTACGAACTCGTATACTGATTTCATTGACACTCGTGAAACTTGAAACTCACCAACTAGACGTAGTTGACCCGTTTTAACATGCTTTTCAGGTAAAGCAAAAGTGGAATGATTTGCTTACATGCTTGGTGTTAGAAGGAAAGTTGAATAGCTGTGAATAGACGCTGATATAATACTGAATAAGAAGCTCGTAAACCGGTTATGTGTTTTTCACCTAGTTTGTAAACATAGTACCTACCCATGTAATATGATGTAAATTAGTTTATGAATTTCTTTATAAACAATGTTGTTGATATCAGTGTTATCTGTTACATTCCCGTATTACGCTTCCGCAACTACCTAGTCGGGGTGTGACAGTTGAACGTTAAACAGTAAGGATTCGTCTCCAGTCAAATGTTGGGTGTAACTACTATATAAGTACCACATACTATTGACAGGCCTTATTGACTGACCTACATATATCAGCAGTTGATTAGACATGGGTTCTCGAGACAAAGTTATCTCAGGAAGATTAACAATAAAATCACCAAATTTTATCTTATGTCCTGTAAAGATATAGTGTTTCAGTGAATCATCATCTGAGGATTGGTCCTCAGGAACCCATGCAGAAACATGTTCCTTGTTTTTAAATTTCTTGGACTTAGTCTTCTTTATTTTCAAAACAAAATCCTCAGATTTTTCAACCTTCAGATTCCTTTTCACACATGTTTTTGGTGGATTCTTAAACTTTACAGTGTTTGAATCTAATTTTGATATTTCCTTTCTGGTTATCCAAAAAGATTTTCTAGTTTTTATTGGATCTCATTTCCATTTTACTGCTTCACTTGCAGTTTGATCAGTCCTGGATCCCCAGCTGCTGGCAGTAGTAAATCAGGACTGATTAAACTGCTTTCTCATATCCTTTTGTTGCTTATGCCAGTTCCTGCAATGTCTTGCAAGGTGAGAAGGATTACCACAAACATAACAACATTTTCTATTATAGACCCCATAATACTCGTCAGAGCCATAAGATAATTGATGGTGCAGAAAAGATGATCCTTAGAAGAAAGGGACATGATTGTGATACCCATTTGGTTTTTGACCACGATCATCAAAATCATTAGTGCAATATGACTCCACACAATTTGGTTGATTATGACCATAGTTGGTGTTATCAATAAAGTTGTATGACTGAGGACTTCTTATATGATTAGTTGTTTGAGAAAATGATCTTTTAGTTAGTGGAGTATATTTACTTGAAGTACTAGCTTTTTCATTTTCAAACACTTTGGTTTTATTTGAAATATCCTCAAGCTTACTACTTGATGATGAACAGCTTGGTACGCTCACATCAACAGGCTCATTTGTAACATTCGTTACTTTTCAAACCTGAAAACCCGACCCATTTCGAATTTTCAGTTTTGGTTTATATATTTTCATATATATATATATATAATGACATTATTAAATAATTTTCATTGCACGTATTTATGTGACATTCGTCATTTTATTTGTATGCGCTTAAACCAACCCGTTTTGTCATTTCGATATAGTTTGCTATTCGTTTATCGTTAATAAAATGCTTACGATGCTTTACGATTATTGTTCGATCATTTTCTTATTCATTTTGATCATTTATCGAAACTCCGGGATTTAATTTCTTAATTAAACTAACTTCAAGCGATACGAGTATGATATGAAAAACATCCAAAACCATATCTTTTAATACATCTTTTAACGTTCAGGGTTTAAAATGTAAACTTTAATTTAAATTCAATTTTAAAAGAATCTTATAAGTTCAGGGACCCAAAGTATAAATAAATTAAATTATTGTAATTTAAAATAATATCACCCAACCCCCTACTTCCCCTGACCCCTATTTCCAGGTCGTCGCCGCCGGCCGGATTCGATTTTCCGGCAAGCTTTAGATCCACCCAAAACGTCATTTTTTAACATAAAAAATAACTGTAATTTACTTCTCCGCAACTGACTAATAATAAGCAACCTTTATAACGGGTATTAACAATCACATAATGGCCGAATTAATTCTTCAATGGCCGGATTAATCTTAAATCGTATTAACGACCAATTAAGCTCCGAGGTCTTCCTCCACTAGCAGGTTTTTTAGGAAAACTCTATTTATTCTGGTGTGGAGGCACAAATCAATCCTATAAATCGGTACATGGACTCATCTAAACTTGCCTAAACCTTCAATTCCATCTAGAAATCTTTCTATAACCACGGTATCAGTTGTCAAAGTTCATGGTGGTTCATGCAAAGTGTGACTCCGACCCTCAATGTTTTACAACGTGTTTTAACTGAAAGTTTGTCAAGTCGTGGTGATATACGAATTCCCAACGTTTAGTTCGATTTGATTACGCATTTCCGATTTTTATTGAAACATGCAAGTTATGAACATTTATACAACATGTGATTCCGAAGACTTAATTGTTTATATTACGGTTTTGAAAAGTCATTGGGTTATGTGAATAGTCAAGTTTTAATTTATTTTATGTGTTTATATATTCATAGGAATTTCTAAGAGTCATGCTATTACACGAATTGTTAAGTTTCAACCCGGTTTCTTCTATTATTATAATTTGAGAATTCGAAAAGTCATGGTGATGTATGAATAGTCGATTTTCAATTCGTTTTATTTATTATTTCTTATGTTTTGAATTGAAATATGAAAAGTCATGGTGATACATGAATAGTCAATTTTCAATTCGTTTTATTTATATAGCTTATTTATAATTATGGCTTTTAACTGAAAATTCGAAAATTTATGCTTGTACATGAACACTCGATTTTCAATTCGATTTCACTAAGTTTGCATCAAAGTCATATTTTATTTCAAAATTTCTTTTGACTTTTGATACAAATTTCATACTTACAATCCATGTCACATGAATTTGTCACGTTTCGAAGCACGTATCGTTTTCCTCAACGTTGCCCTCGAAACTCTACCCGCAAAAAAGACAACTCAGATCATCAAGCAATTGACCGTCGTGATCCCGACCGTGATTCATCACTAACCACAAGTTTTGGACACTCAAACCTAACCTAATGGAAATACTTGCACGGGAACTCACCCTTGTGTAATACGTGTAATTCCACCACTCCGCTACCGCAATGTCGAAATACTCCAAATGGTGATAAATTCGGCCACCTCATCACGTAGCTATACATACTCAATCCCACACATTTATTCCCACGACCTGATACTCAACCATTCATACAAGACCTTATGCCTTACCTTATACTCGTACTTCAAGCCTGATACTATTGTAGAACCCGAACACACCCGCAAGACGCTGAAAAACTTAACTTGTTTCCGCCATACAATACCTTACCCCACACTTCTCGTCTACTAAATGTTTATTCGTTCTCCAACATCAATACCTAGTCTTTTCAAATTTATCAACCATGCTTAAATTTTTTTTTAAATCAATAAATTCTCCATGCAAATCTTTCCACGTTTATTTCTCTTATAAACACCTTTTACGTAAAATTTCAAATCTCGATTATTTTAAATAGTCGGTTAACAAATATATATATCCATATATATGCACAAAAATATTTCCTTACACAAAGTTTAATCAAAACATTTTTTTCTAAAAGAAATCTCATTTTAACCAAATAGGTTATTACCGATATTATTTTTATTACTATCTGTATTATCATTAATATTACTATTAAATACTATTATTAACAATATGATTTTTATTATTATTACTACAACTTATTAATAATAATAATATTATTATTATTATTGCCATTATTATTACTATTATTCTTATGGGAAAAGTTATAATACAAAGGGAGATAAAAATGAGAAGTGTGAGAAGTATTTGTGGCCACACAAAAAACCCCTAAAAAATTCCAAAAAATTAATAAAAAAATCATAATTCAAGATACAAATAAAAAACAAAAAAGGTCAAAAACCAAAAATGTTTCCCTCGTCTTTCTCGTTTCAACAACAAAAAAAAAGAGAAGAAAAAACTCCGAAAAAACACAATGCAGAGACAAAAGACATAATGATGAAAATGAACAAAAGACAAAATTATACCTAAAAAAAACACAATAAATCGCTAAATATAACACAATGGCGAACAAAATATAGCGCAATGTTGAGTAATATAACACAATATCAAGAGACACAATGTAAAATGACACGATCAATGACAAAAATAAACACAAAACACAACGATAAACAAAAAGACACAATGGTCATTTTCACTCAATATTGTGTCTTTTTTCGAGATTTTTTTTAGAATGAGGAAGACAGTGAAAACATTTTTGTGTTTTTAATTTTTTTGTTTTTTTATTAAATTTTGAGTTATGATTTTTTATTTATTTATTTTTAAGTTTTTGAAGGGTTTTTTTTGTGTGACTATAAATCATTCTCATCATTCTCATTTTTGTCTCCCTTTGTAAAATAACTTGACCCTATTCTTATTAATATTACTATTAACATTCTTTTTAATATTATTATTGTTATTCCAAAAAGATCTTTAAAATAAGATTATTCTTAAGTTAAATAAAATTTGTTAAAAATTATTTTTATCACCTCTCCCTCAATAACCAACTTTTTCATACTCGTTAAGTTCGTGAGTCCCGTTAATATTATATCATCACTATAATTGTTTTATCAACAAGTTATATTATTTGACGATCTTCCATAAAGTTTCATATGGCGCCGTTCAACAGAAAAATCTTTTCCACTAAAAGTCTTACAAAGTTTTCCTAGCTAAGGATATTTTTGTCATACAAAATATTATTATAATTCTTTTTGAGTTATAAAGACATCATGTTTTTACAATCAATTTTCACAAACTTGAACGAATCACAACAATCATTTAATTCCCTCATTTTTTGTAGGTTCCTGGACGGATCGTACACGGGATATCGCTAACAACGCAGGTGCGGAATCCCTGCGCAGGTAGTTACGAGTGTAGAGATAGAATCACACGAGCAATAAATCAAACACGTTATATTGATAACCGAACACGTGACTCACGGTCACTATTACAGAAGATGACACGTAACAATACGAAACACACTGAAACAAACCCTAAAACGACCAACACTAACTGTTTCGTCTGAAACAGTTTATATACACGACAACTTCGCCATAGGCGAAGTTGTCAATAACTTCGCTGATTCAACAAGTTCGCCATAGCGAACTTGTTGACAACTTCGCGCATTACAAAACAAACATAAACAAAACATAATTACATTACAGACTCGATTACAAATGCTAGACTATGAACTACTGACATACATGTACCAACAGACTCCCCCTTGGCAGTAGCTTCATATCTTGATCTTCAAATCTTGAGTCTTGTAATCTTCACCTCTACGCGTGCGCCCCTTCTCTCACACATACCGACACTACCCTTTGATATTTCCTAGCTTGATCCTTCCAAGCAGGAATGTAGAAGATCTTCTTCTCGTTGAGCACTTTCAAATCAGCCTTCGATAGATTAACAAGATGCATCGGGTCGTACACCCGAAGTACTTCTTGTTCATCCTCATCTTCCATTACCGCCTCAGCTGTCTCACAATCCACGTACCACCATTTTAAATCTTTTAGGACGTTCTTGGGCATAACTTTCATCGGTACTTCTTTCAAATGACGGACTGGTTTATACTTCATTACCATCCAAGGTTTGCCGTCAGCCCTCATTCCACGATCTTTGTCTTCTATCAACTTTCCTTTTTGAGGCTTTAGCAGTTCAAACTTTTTGTCTTTAATGGCTTCTTTCCAGACGATCTTCCCAATGATTCTTGCCATATCATCATTACTTCTATTGATCAGCCCCAATCTCGCTAAATCTCTCACCTCACATTCTGGTAAGGAATTCAGAGATCTCAACAATCTCTTAAAGTACTGAATGCCGTCGTACCGTTTGATCACAAATAGTTTCAGCTCTTTGTCGTACAACCAGCATATGATTCCTTTCTTTGACTCTGCATAGCCCTTTATATTATAAGTCTTTCTGAACATCGTTGGCACTGCAGGCTTCTTGGTTTTAACAAACCACTGAGCACAGCCTTCTTTCCAGTTCGGCTGCTCCTCCCATACTGTATCTTCTATCACGCTCTCATCCCCCAATTCTGATCTCTCAACAGCTGGAATCTCATGTTCCACTGAATCATCTACAATCTCACCTTCTTCTAATACATCTTCCACATTAATCTGTTCTCCAATCCTCTCAATCTCATCCATAGGCAACACGTCATCATCATCCATCAACTCATCGTCCTCCTCCTCATCCAACTCCTTCAACGCATCAATAACGTCTTCAACATCAGCGTCGTCATCCACAACTACAACATCATCACCAGCTGCATTTGTAGACTCCCCCTCAGTTGTGGAGGCTCCAAGAGCCTGAGAGGTTCTTGGCAGCTCATCACCTGCACCTGAAGGTGCATTGGGATCATCGTCATGATCTTCTCGTCTTTTCGTTCTCAACTCATCGCCCCTACACGTCTTCTCCCCCTGAGATGCCAAGTAATCCTTGAAGGCATCTATTATTCGTCCATGTTCAACCAGGAGGGCAGCTTGTAGTCGATTGGATTCCACTAGGCGGTCAATAGTCTTTGACTGTTCAGCAACAATCCGCTCTAGCGAAAGAATCCTCTCGGTATCTGAAGTAGGCAATGGAGTTGGAGGAACATTAGCAGAAGTGACCGCAGGTGGTACACTTGGTAACCCTGCAGTAGAAGTTATTGTCGACTCCACAAACCGTGCAACTACCACCGGTGGATTAAGCGGTTGAGGTGGTAGGGACACAATTGTTGGTGCCGACGTCTCGATCGCCGTAACCTGTGCAGTAGTAGGAATAAGAGACATACCAGATAAGGCAGGTGGAGCAAAACGTACTAGTCTTGAAGATTCTCCAGCTCCCGAACCTATCCCTCTCTGTTCTCTTCTTGAGCGTCTTAGCACAATCTGTACTGCCTCCTCTTCATCCACTTCATCCTCATCCTCCTCCACAGTTCTCGGCCTCTTTCCCGTAGTCCGTTCACGAGACACCATAAGTCTTCTTGCCTCAGCAAACGTCTCGTCTAGATCAGAGTCAGCTACCGAAGTAGCTGCTCTGGTAACATCCATAAACTGAGGACCCGAGACATCCATATCAAACAAACCATGTCCACTAAAAGCAGCATCTAGATCAACGTTTTCAGCAGTGGACACAGCCTGAGATATAGTAGCTGGCACAGCAGCAGAAGATACAACAGGCGCAGCCGATACAGCATGAGGTGCTGCCGCCTGATGTGGTTGCGGATCCCTGAACTCGTCCCCTCCTGCAGGAACATACTCCGGGTTAATGAGATACCCGAAAAGTGGAGTATGCCTGGGACGCCGCTCAGGGTTGCTACGAGTGCTCGACGTTCTGCACTGAGCAAAGATACGTTTTGTTACGCACTCAACGTATCTGATAGGGCGTCTTTGCGGTATAGACGGAGCGACATGATTAATAATCATTTGTAGAAACCGAGGATACATAATAAAACGCTCGCGCGCCGTCGCCCGTCTCTGACGATCAATCTCGTAAAAGATTAGCTGACTAAAAGAATATCTGCGGTTGTAAGTCAGCGCAATCATAGCCGATTGCATCGTCGCACCCATCCCGTCTGTTCCTGCCTTTCTGCCGGACATGCATACTATCAACACATGCATCAAAAAGCGCCATTGATCCAGCAGAAAGCCTTTCCTCCTCTGCGAGTCCCCCAGCGGACCCGAATAACCCATCCTTAAGTAAGCTCCGTCACGGAAAGGAGCTACGAATTCCGTTGGGTCGTCTCTCGTTTCATCACCGAACTGCAGAGCCAACCGTATGTCTTCCGAGGAAAACTGTATGTCTTGACCATTGACAGTTGCTCGCATCACTGGAGGCTCAGGTCTGCAATCATAATACACCGTCTGCCAGAAATCTTGAATGTTGGGCAGAGATATGGGTAGTGTATTAGTGATCGCGTGAAAAACTCGTGATCGTTGGAGAAATGTGATAATCTCCCTATAGTCTTCAACGCCTCGTGCGTCTGGATCCAAAGTGATGTATTGGTTATGGGCTGGGAAGAATTGTCGTTGCTCATCACCATCATCACCTCCAGTACCTCCAACAGCAGCCATATCTGCACAAAACAAATCAAGTTAGAGACCATATAATCATCTCACAAGTTCGCTGTGTACCATATGCGAAGTTGTGATGTACAGGCGAATTTAAAGGTGAGGCGAAGTTGGGAACAACTTCGCTTCATCTGTAAGTTCGTCTAAAAACTTATAAAAAATTTGAAATAGGCGAAGTTGTGTTCAAGGCGAAGTTATGGATAACTTCGCCATAGGCGAAATTAAGCTTCAAGCGAAGTTGTGGATAACTTCGCTGAAGGCGAACTTAAGCCACTGGCGAAGTTGAGAATAACTTCGCGTAAACCTTAACTTCGCCTGAATCTGAAACGGCGACTGTTCAGATTCAAACAAGGTTTATCCGATGTTTCGGACCGATTTAACGATCTAACAATGAAGTCCAACATATTTCAATGGTGTTAGGATGAAAAGGTCGTCCATGAACACGTAACGTGAGGTCGGAAAACTTGGTTTCTAAGGTTCGACGACCCGAGGTCTCGAACCGGGTAAAACTATAACGAGAAAGATAGGATGATATTGACTACACATACCACGAGTATAGTAGAAACTAGGAACACAAGATCGAAATCGAAAGCGAAGAATAAGATCCGGATGTATTGGTTATTCGAACAAGTTCGCCGGTAATTCGAAAAAAGTGATATAGTTACTGTTTACAATCCCTTATATAGGGCAGAGTTGGTTCAGGCGAAGTTACTCTTAACTTCGCCAAGGCGAAGTTAAGCACAACTTCGCCGAATTCAACAACTTCGCCCGTAATTTTCAAAATCAGCCCTTTAAGTTTGAATAATCCTGAATTTAACCTTATCAATTACCAAAAAGAGTTAAACAAATATGATCAAGACCTAGTAACCAACAATAATATAACTACAAAAAAACAAAAAACTTAGAAAAATTTTAACGAAATAAGGGATCAAATTTCAGTCTAGTCAGGGACCACTACGTTTTAGAAAAGATCCTAACAGGAATCATACTAACGATGTGACTGTCACTTAGATCCGTGTTTGGCTGTATTATGACATAGAGACACAGGTTGTAAGCATGTAAATAACGTAAATGGTTTTCATCGTTTCTGTGATACGGATTAAGGTTCAGTTAAGCTCAAAAATTTAAGTTGGCAACATCTCAGAGATAATGATGTCTTCTATCTATTCTCAAAGCGTATTTGGCTATACCCAAGTCACCCCGAATTGACTTCGACCCATAATGTCTGATTATCTTGTAGATACACTATGTCTGCCTCCCGTTTTCTTCTAACTCCAGACTTGAGAAATTTATATACACGTATATATATATATATATATATATAAATATATATATATATATATATATATATATATATATATATTTTTTTTAAATCAAAAATGTTATCGACTTCGGAGTACTAAATCACTGCAAGTCCCGAATCTGGATCACTGCAGTATCTTGAAATGCTTTCTTCACGGGAATCAGAACACTCACGGGCTCGTGTATGACTGGGTAGTCGCTTTTCTGCCTATCCTTCGAAAAGATATGTATGAAGACATACAAAACTCTTAAGGAGTTTCCACGTAAATTCGAGTAAATTTAAGTTAGTATCACATACACTTTTACGCACCATAAAAATTACCATGACATACAATGACTGTTCTAAAGCCTTTTAAGCCTAATATCTTCACTAGTTAAGCACACACAATCAGTATATATATCATTTTCCAAGGTTGGATCAATTTTCTGTTAAACATAGCATAGAACTTCATACGAAGTAACAGACTTGAAAATTAATTTCATTTCCCCAAAAAAAAAAACTTTAAATTCAATCGCCCCAATCACGTCAAAGTCGTCAGGTAAACGGCTATCCTGAAGATCCAATGGATCAACTGGACCGACCACATACAAGTATGTGTCATTCTTACTAAGTATGACCGACTAATTTTCAGCAACTGAAAGAACACACGTCATAGCTGCCCCGGTCACTTTCAGTCTTCCAGTTAATGGCTATCCTCATTCTCTACGTTGAAACGAGGACCAAAACATATCCTAGGATATGTCCATCAAACTGAGGTAACCGACTAATTTTAAGCAAAAATGACCCATGTTTTTTTTTTTTTTTTTTTTTTTTTTTTTTTTTAAATCAAAGACATGGTTACTCGGGATTGATCATCCCGTTTAGCTCAATTAGGTTTTGAAATCTGGATTTATCAAACGCTTTTGTAAACAAGTCAGCAAAATTTTCAAGTGTATCAACTTTTTCGATCTTTATCAGTTTCTTCTCAGCACAATCCCGTATGAAGTGATGGCGAATGTCAATATGCTTAGTTTTACTGTGCTTCACGGGATTGTTAATTACTGAGATGGCGGCAGTGTTATCAATTAAAATAGGAGTAAGTAAGAAATTCAGACCATAGTCGCGCAATTGTTGCTGAATCCACAAAACCTGAGAGCAGCAGTTGGATGCTGCCATGTATTCAGCTTCGCATGTTGAAATTGCAACTGATGTCTGTTTCTTGCACTGCCAGGAAACTAATCTTCCTCCAAGAAACTGACAGCCTCCTGTTGTTGACTTCCGACTCTGATTACAGCCACCATAATCAGAATCTGTATACGCCACCAGTTCAACGTCTCCTCCCTTTGGGTACCACAACCCTAGTTTCGGCTTGCCCTTAAGATACCGCAAAATCCTCTTCACACCTTTCATGTGAGATTCCTTCGGGTTTGCCTGAAAACGAGCACAAAGACAAACAGAAAACATTATATCGGGCCTAGAAGCAGTTAAATACATTAATGAACCTATTATCGCCCGATACAGAGTAGGGTCCACATCTGCGTCACCATCTGATTCAGCGCCCAATTTGTGATTGACGCAGATTGGGGTGTCATATGGAGAACTGTCCTCCATCTTGAATCTCTTCAGCACATCATGAACATACTTTGTTTGATGAATGAACATCCCATCCTTCTTCTGATCAACCTGCAATCCTAGAAAGAAGGTTAGTTCACCCATAGCACTCATCTCGAATCGTTTCTTCATGACAGCCTCAAAATCCTGACACATGGATACTCTTGATGCAGCAAAAATGATATCATCCACGTAGACTTGAACCAGTAAGAAGTCACATCCTTCTCTCTTCACAAACAGCGTACTGTCAATCAATCCTCTTTCAAAACCATTTTCCAGCAAGTAGTCCGATAACGTTGAATACCATGCACGAGGTGCCTGATGTAACCCATATAACGTCTTGCTCAACCTGTATACGTGATCCGGAAAGTCTGGGTCAGGAAAACCCGGAGGTTGCTCAACAAACACAACCTCATCAACTTTCCCGTTAAGAAACGCGCTCTTCACATCCAACTGAAATACCTTCATCTTTTTAAATGTAGCAAACGCCAAAAACAATCGAATCGCTTCTAACCGGGCAACAGGAGCGAAAACCTCATTGTAGTCAATACCCTCTTGTTGATTAAAACCTTTAACAACCAGCCTCGCCTTATTTCTCACGATAATCCCCTTTTCATCTCTCTTGCACTTGAACACCCATTTCGTGCCTATAGCATGCACATTCTTTGGTTTTTCAACCAAAGTCCAAACTTCCATTTTTTCGAACTGAGCCAACTCTTCTTGCATGGCTTCGACCCACGAGCTGTCCTTTAAAGCCATTTGATAATTCTTCGGTTCGACTTGGCTTATGAAGCAAGAGTACAAACATTCGTTCATGATACCTGTATCTTTAATGCTTGTATAAACACAGGTGTGCTCATTCAAGCTACTTCTGGTTTGTACACTAGAGGACACATCACCTATAACATTCTCCAATGGGTGATCTTTGTGAATTCTCGTGGTCGGAACAGCACCGACATGCAAATTGTCTTCCAAGTTTGAAGAGATCTCATCTATGGTAGTTTCAGGCTGAGAGTGAAAAGGATTAATAAACTCATCTTCAGTTGAGGCCGCAGGGGTATCGATAGGGTTTGATGTGGAAGGCTGAGATTTTTCTGTCATCTGATGTTGCACTACCTCCTCTTCCTCATCAAAAATCATCTTCGTCACTGCTCTTTCGTCTTCTTCAGAAATTTCCAAAGTAGGTACGTTAAACGACTTAAAAAGTTTAACATAGTCAAACAGCTCAGCAGGTCCATTGCTTGGTTTTGGCGGTTGGTAACTAGTAATGTCGGTGTTACAAACCACCTCCACCTTGCAAGTTGTCGTATTGAAGACCCGTCTGTTGGGAGTCCCAACAACATAACCGACTAGTATTCCCTCATCAGCTACTTCACCAAATTTCGAATTAGTCTTCAAAATCGAACAAGGAGACCCAAAAGGTTCAAGACCGCACAAGTTGGGCTTCCTTCCGTGCATAAGCTCGTAACAGGTTTTTCCAAGTCTCTTAACGGTTAACACCCGATTCAGAACATAGCAGGCTGTAGCAACTGCTTCAGCCCAGAACATCACAGGAAGCTTTGAGTCTGCCAGCATAGTTCTGGCTCCTTCAATCAACGTTCGGTTCTTCCTTTCAGCTACTCCGTTCTGTTGTGGAGTATACGGAGCGCTGTATTGATGCTCAATACCCTTCTGAAGACAAAAGATTTCCATCTCAAAGTTCTTGAACTCTGTCCCATTGTCGCTTCTGATGAATTTAACTGATTTACTCATGACGTTCTCGACTTTTGTAATTAGATTCTTCACCATCTGAGTCGTCTCGTCTTTCGTTTTCAGAAAATATACCCACGAGTATCGCGAGTAATCATCAGTTATCACCAAGCAGTAAGAAGTACCACCTAGACTTTGTACATTCACCGGACCGAAGAGATCCATATGAAGTAGATCTAGAGTACCAGCAATTGAGTTGATCGTCTTGGTGAGATGGCTTTTCTTGTGTTGCTTTCCCTTCTTGCACGCTATGCATTTATCTTCAAAGTTAAAACTCTTTAAGGGAACGCCCATCACAAGCCCATTTTTGACAATGAAGTTCATCTTACGAAGATGAATATGTCCCATTCTCCTGTGCCACAATTCTGATTCTGATTCGCTTGCTTTTGTCATTAAACAAGATTCTCCGGTGGCCATTTCAGTAGACCTCATATCCATCACGTATGTATTCGTTTCACGTGGAGCTTTCATTACTATCCATTCTTCTGGTATATGAAAACCAGGCTTCAATACAATCGCTTCATTTTTAGTGAAATGGACAGTGTATTCTTTATCACAGATCTGCGACACACTCAGCAGATTGTGCTTTAATTCCTCCACAAAGTTTACATTTTCAAGTGTCATTCTCCCATTCGACACAGTTCCTCTACCGGTAATCCTTCCTCCGCTTTCACCAGCAAAACTAACTCTAGCTCCCTGAACAGGTTTTAAGTCTTGCAACAAGTGTTTGTTGCCTGTCATGTGCCTGGAACAGCCGCTATCTACAATCCAAAGATTGTTTGCAGCCCTGTTCAACTGTTCCTGCACAATAAAACAAAGAGTTAGAATCTTGGGACCCAAAACCAATTGGTCTTGGATCGATACGTCCCGTACCCTGGCTTACTCAAGTTAGAGACTCGATAATTTCTGTAAGTCCTGTTAGGGTATCTCCTTGCAGATTGGGTGTAATGCCTTCCAAACCTTTGAGAATTGAAAGTGTTATATCTTGAGGTTTGGTTGTAAAAATGAGGTTGGTTTTTATGAAAACTTGAATTCGTTATATTTTGGCATTTTTTAAAGTTTTCATTTTTAGCAGGAACAAAATGACGCTTATTCTCATTTTTATTTGTCTTTACATCTCTAAATCTCGGTTTCAAAGGGCAATCTGCAACTAGATGTCCTAACTTGTTACATCTAAAGCAACATCGACTCTCCATTTTCTTGTCAAATGTTGGTTTGGATGTAGAGGCAGTGTTACCAGCCGTTCGTCTCACATAAGGTGGGACGTACGGATTGAGTGGAGAACTCTTTTTAGAAACTTCATTTTTATCTCCATCGGTGGGTAAACCTACCTTCTCTTTTGTCTGACCAGATTCGGACAACTTATCCGAATCTGATGAGACTGGACTTGAAACAGAAATATTCACACTAGAAACAGGCGAACTTGTTTCGCCACAGTTAACACTTGGTTCAACACTTGTAATCTTGATAGGAGTTGTCTGAGAAACCTCGAAATCAACAGATTTCTGAACACTTGGATTATAAGTATAGTTGTGGTTAAAGGGTGGTGGAACTTCGTGATATCCGATTCCTCCCCTCTTTGCAGAGGTACCTGGATCACTCACGAGGTGATCAAGGATGGCCGAGGAATTCCTGAACTGCTCAAGTTTGCGGTTCAGTTCCACCACCTTTACCTGGTGGTCAGCAATCTGTTTATCCCGATCAGCAATCACTTTAGTTTTTTCCTCCAAAACTTCATAACTAAGATCAATTATTTCAATTTTCTCAGCAAGTTTAATTTTTAAGCTTTGAACGTCTTTTTCACATGCTTTTATTTTAATTTTATAACTCGTTTCTCTTGCTTTCGTAAAATGGTGATCTTCTTTAATAGTTTTAAAGTCAGCATCTAAATGGACATACTGATCAGTTATTGTTTTAAGTTGCTCAGACAAATTCTCACAACTAGTACAAATAGTTTTAGGACTTACCTCGGAGCGATTATCTTTGTCATTTGCCATGAAAGCGGTTTCTTCTTTATTTGCTTTCTCAATTTCTTCAACCTTCTCACATTCTTCAGCTTCAGACTCAGCCATGTTTGCTTGCTCACCAGAACCACTTGAGCGTTGATTCCAGTTGTACTCTCCTGCCTCTCTGGTCAACATGGCATTTATCTCTCTGTTAACTCCTGAGTGTTGTGTAGGTCGACCTTGTCCTCGTTCAACCCTCTCATTTCTGCATTCCTTGGCAAAGTGCCCGTACTGTTGACAATTATAGCACCTTACTTTGGACTTGTCGAACCCGGGCCGACCACCAACAAACTTTCTCCCCGTCTTATTCATGAAACGCTTGACTCGCCTCACTATCATGGCCATTTGCCATTGCAAATCCATCTCCTCCAGATCATCAGCATCGATCTGGTCATAATCCTCATCCAGAACAGCAGGGTCCACAATCTTCCCCTGGATGTAGTTTTCATAGGAAGCAATAAATGATGCATAGACTGCAAACTGCTCTTCAGCAGATTTTACACTCATAGGCATCTTGGAATAACTATTGCTTGATGCATTTGCAGAAAAACTACATGTGGATGCTTGAGGCTTTGAAGTACTAGATCCTCCAGCAACGAAACATACATCACCATTCGTGTTTACAGAAACGTTTCCTTCATGAGACGAGTCAGAGCCTGACTCCCCTTTAGAGTAATAAGCAGCAGATTCAGGCCTTGAACTTGAGCCTGAGTTAACCTTTGCACCATACATACCAGGGTCTTGTATCTGATCTGTAGGTGTTTCTTTTCGAACCATATTAATCTCATAAGTTCTGAGCTTGTTCACTGCCGTTTCAAGATCATAATTAGGAAAGTCTCTGTCTTCCCTCATAAGAACGGTGTACATTTCCCACTTCGGTGGGAGAGCATCGAGAAGTTTTTCAACGATCTCTTCTTCTCGGTAAGCAATCGAATAATTGCTAAGCTCTGTCATTAGATGATAGTATCTGGTGATAATATCATCCAGCGATTCGTTCTTCAAAAATTTGAAGACGGAGAACTGGGTCTTCAAAAGTTTTACCTTCGATGCACGGATACCCACATTCCCCTCGAATCTATTTTCAAGAGCATCCCAAAGCTCTCTTGCAGAAGTGTACTTTCGGAACGTATGGAGAACTTCTTGAGGAAGTGCCATTGTTATCGCAGCATGGGCCTTGCTTTCGGCCTCGTACATTTTCTTTTCTTCGTCCTCCATTTTGCTGTACTTCTTAACTACGTCACGGCCTTCGTATTGCATAGTAGGAGGGATATATCCATCCTGGATGCACACCCACATTTTGGCATCCTGGTATTTGATGTATTGGATGAATCTATCCTTCCATGCCACGAAGTCAGTTCCTTTCATAAGCCTCGGGGCCTTAGTGGCAGACCCCGCTTCTACCTCCATCTTGACCAAATCGGAGATATTGATCGACGACATCCTTGCAAAAACCTGAAAAAACCTGGAAAAACAAAAAAAATATTAAAACAGCTCAGTTGGCGAAGTTAAGAATAACTTCGCTTGAAGGTTAACTTCGCTGAAAGAGAACTTCGCTGAGATCTTAAATTCGCTTGATTTGGGCGAAGTTAAGAATAACTTCGCTTAGCTCTGGCGAACTTATGAGTTGAGCGAACTTGGGTTTGAAGCGAAGTTGCGGATAACTTCGCTAAGGCGAACTTATGAAGTGAGCGAAGTTGTAGTTAACTTCGCTAATCCTTATATCTTCGCCAAAAACCCTAATTCCAACGACGGCAACTTCGCCTGAAGAATGGTAACTTCGCCCGATGAACGGTAACTTCGCCCGATGAACAGGGAAGTTTGTTCAGATCTGTTTTCGTCAATCCAGCAGCTCCCGATCAATGCAAAGGCTTGAAAATGACTGTCAAGCACTAGCAAAACTCAATCCCAACAAAAACACGTCCCGCGAATAGGTCAAACGAGACGTTTTCTACACCCGCGTGAAATCCCGAACCTCACAATCGAGCCTATTGGCTCTGATACCAATTGTAGGTTCCTGGACGGATCGTACACGGGATATCGCTAACAACGCAGGTGCGGAATCCCTGCGCAGGTAGTTACGAGTGTAGAGATAGAATCACACGAGCAATAAATCAAACACGTTATATTGATAACCGAACACGTGACTCACGGTCACTATTACAGAAGATGACACGTAACAATACGAAACACACTGAAACAAACCCTAAAATGACCAACACTAACTGTTTCGTCTGAAACAGTTTATATACACGACAACTTCGCCATAGGCGAAGTTGTCAATAACTTCGCTGATTCAACAAGTTCGCCATAGCGAACTTGTTGACAACTTCGCGCATTACAAAACAAACATAAACAAAACATAATTACATTACAGACTCGATTACAAATGCTAGACTATGAACTACTGACATACATGTACCAACATTTTTCAACGCCAATAAGTTTCTATTAATAAGTCATACCACCACCCCCATAATAACTTTCATGCCACAACTCATCTTCGAGAAGACAAGCATCGCAAGCTACCTTTTGTTTCCCTTTCTTCTTCTTAATGTATACATACATACATACATACATACATACATACATACATACATACATACATAGACACACACACACACACACACACATATATTATTCTGTTTGGAATTAATCGAAATAATTTTATGTATCGATATCTTCTAAAGATCGTTTACGAAGTTTATACTGAGTTTGGTTATTCGTTGATTTGTGAACTACTTTCATACGTCATTCATAATTGCATTATTGAGTCGATTTATTTTAGTTATCTCAATTTCGCAGTCTATAACCGATTTCCCATAAGCATAATCGTTTAGTGGAAATTGAGACCATGTACATGTTGAGTTCTGCGTACCACATGGTCATAATTGCACGTTTGCGCATATATAAAAATGTATTTATGTTTGTATATATGTATAGCTATGCCTTTGTGTGTACATATGCAGACATGTTAGTTTATAATATAAATTTGAAATTACGATAAAATCGTGATTGTTTGTTCGTACTACGTGTTTCCAAATTCCATGTTTAATCAACTACTGTGGCCCCCTTTCACCCACAACAGTTCCTCATAACATCAACCACTGTGGCCCCCCTTCCGCCCACAATGATTCCACGTAAACTGAAACATTACACAGCATACACACAATAATTAGTATTTTCTACACATAGTATTTCCTACGCCTATTCACATAGCATGTATATAGACACACATACATATATAGTATTTATCACGTATCACCAAACACTGTGGCTCCCCATCCGCCCACAATATACATAGTCACATTATTTTCTTAAATTCATGTCATAATCAAGTTACTTTGTTTAGTTGTAGTAGAACTTGGCTAATAGGCCATACTCAACTTTAGTTTATTAAGTTGCAGCAGAACTTGGCTCATAGGCCATACTCAACTTTGGTTTATTAAGTTGCAGCAGAACTTGGCTCATATGCCATACTCAACTTTAGTTTATCAAGTTGCAGCAGAACTTGGCTCGTAGGCCATATTCAACTTTAGTTTGGTAAGTTGCAGCAGAACTTGGCTCATTTGCCATACTCAACTTTAGTTTATTACTATTGTGGCTCCCCTTCCGCCCACAATAGCCCCACGATCATGATCGACCACGTTATCCCCATGGCCATTACAAACTACGCTGTTTCCCAAATTAGTTATGTTTAACATTACATAACGTGTTTGTATAAACATGTGGTCATGTAATTTCATTATGTTTCGTCATTCGTACTATCTCCATTTAATATATCAATCGACAATACAATCACCTTTCTTCAGCACGTAGTCAATCATTATATTTATAGGGACTTTTCGTATAAGAATGTTCAGATAATTTATATCCTGAACCGTTTTCAGATAGATAAGCGTATATAAACATGTATTTCACCCCAAAAGTTCGTAAACAGTTTGAAAAGAGGGGTCATGAAACTCACTGTTTTGTAGGCACTCAGTGCGAGGTCAGCTCGGGGTTCGTTTCCCTTGTTATCACTTAGTCCCTATAGTCAATATTATAATAATATTAATATTTTAATATTATTATAATCTTTATACTAAGCTGGGTTGTATAGCTAGTTTGGGTGTGGCTGTAATACCTAGAAAGTGTCAGTAGGTTTAGATTGTGATGTTGTTCAATGTCTGATGTTTAAAATCGAACTTGGCTCAGTTTCCCCGTTTCACCAACTGGGCCAAGTTTCTCGTTTATGCGTTTGGAAAACATTTATGGGGATGTAAACTTGGGTAAACGTGTTGGTTGATAAAATGATTAAGTTATAAAGAAAGATCACAATTTAGAAGTCTGGATTCGTTACGGGGCTCGTTTCCATTTATTCAGTTTGATTTGGAGAAAAACGCACACAATCTATCCAAATTGTCCGGATTTCTCACAAAAAGTTCTTTTTTTTACATAATTAATCCAAAAATATGATTTTCGATCGTTCTGATATTCCAACAGGTTCGCTAATCACAAACCCGTCGGTTTTATCAAAAATCGAATTTGATTAATATTCAAATTAGCACAACTAATGATCTGTTTATCATTAAATTATGAAAATTTAGAAACATATCAAATAAAACATTTATATTTTTTAAAAATATTTCTTGAATTATTTACTGATTTATAAATTTTTAGAAAATTATTTTATATGCTATATTTAGCCCAAAAATCATCTGTTTATACCAAATGATTTCCGAAAAATCCACCAAAATTCCTGAGTTACCAAAACACTTTCCAAAATAACCTGTAGCAATTCTAGAAGCTAACAATCTTGCCAAATATCATTTTCGAGCCAAAAAAGACCTTGAAAATTCAAATAGACGCGAATGCACAAAACATATTTAGGCTATTTCAAATGATCCCAAACTACATATGTGATCATAATATACCAAATCTGAGTTCCCCAAAAAATATCATAATTTTTCAAGCATTTTAACTATTTTCCCAAATAAACGCCCTAATTCGGTAATAAATTCGCCAAATATTCTCGGATGGTCAAAAAATTACCAAATTTGAACAGGGACTCAATGATATGGTCTCTTGTGTCCCTGAAAAATTTCATGAACAAAAAATATGCGCATCACAACCTTAACCTAAACAGCCCGTAATCGAACATTTCGGCATTACCTTTGTGGTTTTCGCCCGTTTTCGCTCTCTTAATCCAATTTCTGGGTTCTCGTGCTTCTATATTAGCTAAGTACAGGTCTTATATCACAATCCAAGCATGTATCATCAAGAGACCAGCCATGAAAGTTAGGGTTTCGGTTAGGGTTCTAAAACAAACTTTTGAACCGTAAAAACTTCGTTTAAACCCTCTAACCCGTGTTTATGGCCAAACAAGATCATGATTCTGATTTCGGGTTTGGTTTTTGGTGCGTAAAATATATCGGGTACGACAAACAGCGTGAAAACGAGTGTTTTCGGCCTTTTTATTTTAAATTTAGAAAAACATAGTATTTGTTTGTAAAAATCGAAAATATTTTCACGAATCGATTAAAAAATCCCCAAAAAGTGTTTGGTAAATGGTTTTCGGTTTAACATATGATACAATGCTTGTTTCGGAACTATCTTTCGTGTTTAAATCCATAACGGGTAGTTAAACGAGCATGTTCTCGTTTAACTAGTTTGCTGTCATACTAAAGCCTTAATATCAATATGTTGGCTTGTAATAGGAATATATCACTTATATATGGCCCCTCGGGATATCTGGGTCATAACCAAACCCGTCCGGTTATTCGTTTGTTCGATACGCAATAAGCGGTTCATCGCTTATTCGATAAAGAATTGCTAAGCCATACTCGTTTTTTGTCATGAATGTCACATTATATTTCTGCTCAATGTTTTATTCGAGTTATTTTGTTATTCTTGATTTCAATATTTCATTAATTTGATCGATGTTTTATTTTGATCTTGAAGTTTCAATTATTTCTTGATTTCAATTTTTTATCAATTTGAGATGAATGTTTCACTTCAATTATTTATTTGGTGACTCTTAATCTCAATGTGGCTTTTATTCACATTGATATTTTATTGGAAATTTGTATTTGTTTAACAAGTCATTATTGACACCAAGAACATACTCTATTATTTATTAAAATTTCGTTTATCTATCATATTCTCGAACCAAATGCTTTACCGACTTTCATGTTTGTATTTGTTGGCTCAATGCCACAGTTATTCATTTTGTTATTCTCAAATCCAATGTTTTGTTTAATTATAATGATGTTCATGACCTTGATGTTTTCATTCATTATTCGTATTATTTTAAGTTGTGCTTATTTCGTTTAAACTTCAATAACATCGTTTACCTCGTTTAAATTTAAATGATTTCTTTTAGACATAACGTTTTCGCTCATCTTTGACCTCAAGGACTTAATTATATATATTCTTGTTATTTTAAATCCTTGTAGTTTATTGTTCTTGATTTAAAATGTGTCATATAAGAAATTTATTTATCTTAAAACCCACACAATGGGACGGATTATGTAGACCATCCGACGATAAAGGTAATTATGGGTCGACACGTAATTATCCAAGTCGTCTCATGGAAGACATAGTAAGTACGTTGTGTGCAATAACTCGAAACTTGGAATGGTTTTGAAAGATGGGACAAATGCAGTATGATAAAGGCATGATAGATACGCCGCTTGTACATTCTATATATAAGTGTTCTTGTCATATTTCCATTTGTGGCGTCTTTCGAGCCATTCAGAGACCGACGTTATTGTTTTTATTTAATTATATATATGTAAAAATTGTTAAAACTTCTAACAACTCATTATATTTGTTGTTTTCTATTTAAAATGTTATTTTTATTTTAATTTCGGAACAAAATTTCTAAAATTTGTGAATCTTGTAACATTCGTTACTTTTCAAATCTGAAAGCCGACCCATTTCGAATTTTTGGTTTTGGTTTATATATTTTCATATATATAAAGAAATTATTAAATAATTTTCGTTGCACGTATTTACGTGACATTCATCATTTTATTTGTATACGCATTCGTATTCTTTTAACCTACCCGTTTTGACATTTTGATATAGTTTGCTATTTTAATAAAATGCTTCGATGCTTTACCATTATTGTTTGATCATTTTCTTATTCATTTTGATCATTTATCGAAACTCTGGGATTTAATTTCTTAATTAAACGAATTTCAAGCAATACGAGTATGATATGAAAAACATCCAAAACCATAACTTTTAATACATCTTTCAAAGTTCATGGTTTAAATTGTAAACTTTAATTTAAATTCAGTTTTAAAAGAACCTTATAAGTTCAGGGACCCAAAGTATAAATAAATTAAATTATTGTAATTTAAAATAATATCACCCAACCCCCCTTCTTCACCCTGACCCCGATTTCCAGGTCGCCGCCGCCGGCCGGATTCGATTTTCCGGCAAGCTTTAGATCCACCCAAAACGTCATTTTTTAACATAAAAAATAACTGTAATTTACTTCTCCGCTAATGACTAATATTAAGCAACCTTTATAACGGGTATTAACAATCACATAATGGCCGAATTAATTCTTCAATGGCCGGATTAAACTTAAATCGTATTAACAGCCAATTAAGCTCCAACGGCACAAATCAATCCTATAAATCGGTACATGGACTCATCTAAACTTGCCTAAACCATCAATTCCATCTAGAAATCTTTCTATAATTACGGTTTCAGTTGTCAAAGTTCATTTTCCGGCAACTCGTCGTTCACCATCAATCTGGCACAGTTCAAGGTAATTAAAACATGTTTTTGATTTTTAGCCAAGAAACAAAACCCCTAAACTAATTTCTTCGAACAAGGAACCAACAAGCGGATCAAATTCTAGCGTTTGTAAGGGATGATGAACATTACTTAATATATTTATTTATTTGTTTTCGTTTACAAACTAAATTGTTAGGTTGATCTAATGGTTTGTTCTGGTAGTTTGGTTCACCAGACCCGGGTTCAAACAAGGGTCAATGCACCTTTTTTGTATTAATCTTTTTATCATTGTTTTCTTATATATATATATATATATATATATAATTTAATCTTTTTGTATTAATAAGAGAGTGGAGATTGAGATGGTTTGGACATGTGAAGAGAAGATAGACAATGAATCCTGTTAGACCTGTAGAAAACATTACTATAGAGGGGAGAAGGGGTAGAGACCGACCTAATTTGACTTGGGACTAGAGCATTATGCATGATTTGCTAGAACTAAACCTCTCTGAGGGCATGGTTAATGATACGAATTTTTGGAGACGTAGAATTAAAGTTAATGACTTTTAGGAAGAAAATAATACCTTAAGGGCTTCTATTTACCTTATTTTTGTTCACACGCCACTATGTAGTTTCCTTTTTGTATGCTATGCTTATTAGTATTCCAATATATCTATATACTATTATCATTATAATTACTAAGTGTTGTTATTAATTATATTACTGTTGAACTTTTATTGCCTCTTATATCCTCACATATATACGATTTTTAGAGCTGAGGGTCTCTCTGGAAGCCACCTCTCTATACTATTGGATAGAGGTACAGTCTGCCTACATCCCACCTTCTCCAGACCCTACTTATAGCTATGTTATTGGTGGGATTTTCCACTAGGTATGATTGATTGAGTAATTGATATGTTATCTAATCAAATAAATTATTTAAAAATCATAATAAATCAAATAAATAAAATTATTTTAAACCAGATAAAATTTTTATAAATTAAAAATAATTTATATTCCACTAATTTACCATATAAAAACAGAGTTTCAAACTTGTTAACTCGTTACTTTTAATTCGTTTTGTAAAACTAATTCGTTAAACTTTAATTATTTAACTTTTATTACGTTAAACCGTTAAAATTAGTTTTAACTCGTAAACGTTAATCAGTGCCTTAAAAATATAATATTTACGCTAAGTTATTAGAAAAATAATATTAAAATATGTTAAATTTTGTTACAGCATAAAATAATATTAAATGCCTTAAAATTTGTAAAAATTATAATAAAATAATATACTTTCCTAACAAATTATACAATAAATAACTTTAATAATCTCATTATTTAGTCGTTAAAATTTCGTATTATTTTATTTATAGTTCATGAAGTTAAATTGTTTCGAACTCTTTAAACGCACTTTTGGTTGATTTGGTTTCATTATCATGCTTTCAATCTTCATTGCAATGTTTATCTTCATCTACAGGTGAGTTTTCTCACACCCCCTTTTACTCTTTTATTACTTTTGGGGTTAGCATATGTATCCTACAAAACTTCAAGTATTTATGATTTTTCTTACAAACTACAATTCACTATATGGACTTGTGCGTTACTTAATGACTTGCTCGAATTTACTTGCACGTAGTAGCCTCAATAAGTATGATCGTACGCTCCCCTTTGCACCCAGGACCATTTTGTTATGAGTGGAAAATGGCCTCATTATCTGAGTACGTTGGTTGTTACCAACTGGAAAGGACCTTACTTGCTCGTTTATCACTTGTTCATGAATTGTATGGTTTTTATGTATTTATATCAAACTTTGTGAACTCATCAACTATTCATACAGTTGACATTATTTTATACATATCCTACAAGTACTTGTAAGGCCCCGTTCCCGGGTTCCCTACTTTCGTGCGAGTTGGATTTACTCATTCACATAATTCTAAAATCAGAGTTTTAAAACAAATTGCGGAATAATAAGTAAATCATTCTTACATAACATAAGTACTTTTTTAAAACAGAATAAAATATGAATAACACGTGAATCTTCTTCTTAACGATGCCGGTCTTCATCATATTGCCACGTGTCTTCATTAAGCAACCTGTCTCATTTTATTCACCTGCATGCATACTTAAAGTCAGCTACGCTGAGTAAGTTCTAGTTAATTAATTAACATACGTACATTCATATCCATGCTTATACATGTCCGAAGATGCTTATTTCATACTTTACTTACTATTACTCTTTCATACATATTTTATGTACATACATATGTACTTACGTACTTCCTTTCATACTTCCCTATGGTATACCGTAAACTATTCTCTCTTTAATGTCTCAGATATTATTAGGTTTGGTCTCTTCTGTCTTAGATATTATTAGATATTATTAGGGCCTGGTCCCTCCTGTCTCAGATATTATTAAGGTCTGGTCCCTCCTGTCTCAGATATTATTAGGGAGATATTATTAGGGTCTGGTCCCTTTTATCTAGAATAACCATACGACCATACCTGTCTCGTCCGATATCCATACATTCATTACCATACGTTTGTTATCATACGTGCATACTTTCAATACCTTCGAGTTATGTATATATATATACATATTTTCATACAAATAAACATTCTATAATAGTAACATTCAATACATAATCATGCATGTATCATACACTTAGCACTTAGGATAAGTGCATTAACTATCACATAGAAGTATGCACACAGCCCCAAAAAAACGTCATAGAGTAAAGGGGCTATAAGTCACCTGTAGTCGGTTCCTCTCCGATTTAATCGTAATTCCTTTCTTTAGTTGAGCTCGACTAACTGCTTATTAAACTACACATATTAATTTTCTATCATTAATAATTTTACATTCTTATGTTAACAGAGTTAACTTTTTAGTTAACTAAACCGGTCTTATTGTTGAACCAAACTTTATAAGTTATGACACTAGCTAACAAAACCGAACTTGTAACCTTTAGTGAGGATTAACTTTATTATTTTGAGGAACCGACTTCATTAGTTTAACGTTCTTTAACGAGTTTACGAGATAATGGCTTCTTAAGCAAGTTCAGATTAAATTTTCATACTTTCATAAGTTAATAATTTATTAACGAACTTATATGTTTAAGTTTTCTTAGAGAGTTGTGGTCCGGGTTGAATCCATGACCTCATCGAACCGAGCTTGGGTCGGGTTCCCTTAGTTCATTAAAATCATGATTCAAGCCGAATACCCCTACCCCTTGATTCCTAGGTGGTTCGGATATACATGATTCGGTCGAGTCCAAGGATCGGGTCAAGTCTCAAGTTTCTATTCAAGTTATATTTTGAGTCGACTCCACTTTCCTCCCAATCAATCGAGCCAACCCTATTTCCCCTTCCATTCGAGCCGTTTTCCAATCCAATCGACCTGATTGGTCAAGCCTTATCACCCTTCCAATCGGCTCTATAGAGTTAAATTTGTAATCGGCTCTATAGAGTCAAATTTGTAATCGGCTCTATAGAGTCAAATTTGTACTCGGCTCTATAGAGCCGTTTCCTCTATTTGATTTTTTTACTTGATCCGAGTAGCATATTCCACTCGAGTGGTTATTCGAGTTGACCTAGACTTCCATTCGAGTCGATTTAAAAATCCCAATCGAGTCGAACCCTCTTATGCCTCCAATTGAATCGACTAGGGTCGATTACTTTACTTCCACTCGGTCCGATTTCAACTCGAGTCGACCTCCAAACTATTCGACTCAATCGAGTCGAGTTCCTTACCCCTATTCGAGTCGAGTTTTGCCCTAATTCGATAGGGACTTCGAGTCAATCCATTTGCTTGGACCGAGTCCACATTCTACTCAAGCCGCCCTTTTTATTTCACTCAAGTCAATCGAGTTGAGTTCCTCCATTTGAACCAAATCCCTATTCCAACCGAACAAAGCTTGAATCTAGTCCAAACTCTACTTTTTTCGGTTGGAGTTCGGAGTCTCATAATCACTCCATAAGGACCGAACTCACGAGGTATAGATACATATTATGTCAACTCCTTTAAACCAAAATCGACTTTCTTATTTGGTTCAATTAGAGTTCATTTAAGTTGGGTTTATAGGTTTGTTTCGCTCTTAACTTACAAGATTCATTTGTCTAATTTCACCTCATAATAAACAAGAAGAAGGAAGAAGATAAATGAAAAGGATTTACTTATTACATACAATTTACCTTTTAAGTTTGGTTTGTTTAGATCTTGATTCTCTTGCAAATCTTAAATGAGTTCTTTTTAGTGAATGAACAGTAAATCAACTTATATCTTTCTTAGATCTTGGATGACATAAGAGAGGGAATGCTTGTGTGTACGTATGATGATTGTCTGATGATGATGAAATGATGAGGAGGAGATGATAAGGATAATAATAGTTAGGGTTTTAGGTTTGCTAAAATAGGCTAGGCCCACGGCTTAGGCCCATAATTATTCTCAAGCCCATAATCCACCTTAATCATATCCTTTCATTCTTATAATTCTCTATTAACTCTAAGTAACAGCGCATGATAATTAAATAAAACTTGTTTTATTTATAAATCCGAAAACGTGGATATTACCATACTGTTAGTAGAAGATGACACACGGAGAAGACACTAGACTTAGGTTACTTAAACAAACAGACAAAGTGTTTATTGTATTTATATTTTCCTTGTATTCCTTATTGCAAACTTGTGACTTGACTTGTAAATTAATTAATGATAACATTGTCACTTAATAGTGTCACATGTGTTTTGAACAATCTGTACATCACACTCAGGCATTTCCACTTTAGCTGGGGTGTTACATCATTCACATTAACACAATTTTCAACAAAAGATTCATCATAAACAGTTCACAATCACTATATGAAATAATATCAACATTTTCATCTAAAATAGTGTGATCAATGCCAACATTAAGATAGTCACAGGTTACATCACTATCCGTAGATGAGTTCAATGTATTTTGCGTTGCAACAATATTGTTATTTGTATAGACAGGGTTTACAAATGATTGTTTTGGATTCACATCAGAATCAAAAAGTGAATTTAAAACTCTTTCTTTCCCACAACTCATGTCCTTTTCCACTGCCCACTTTCTTCTACACAACCTGCTGAACAAGATGAATTACTATAAGAACTAACTGGCTCAAAGATTGGATCAACATTTTTGGGCACATTAGGAATAAATATCTTAGGTTTTGGTACATGACTAATTCCAGACCATTTCGTCCTTTGGTGGGGTAGAGACGTGTAGTTATCATTGAATGGTAGTGGAACTGTAGTAAAATCATATCCAATACCCGTCTTTTGTTTCACCCCCATTTGTGATCCAATAATGCCATTTAGCTTATCAGAGGCCATTTCAAACTTATCAACGGTTACTTTTCTTTTAGAAAGATCAAGCTCTAATTCTTCAATTTTAGCATTTAAAACAATTATTCATTTGTTGTGAGAATCAACTAGCAAGTGTGTTTCGAACAACTTTCTATTTAAGCTTGTCATGTCATCATGATGAGTTTTAAATCTAGTAGTAATTATTTGTCAGCTTTCTTATACTCATCATTTTGATACTTAATGCCAATGTTTTCTCTTATCAGATTAGCATTATGGGTTCTATAATTTTCAACTTTATTAATACACATCTGAGAGCATAAATATTTGTGTACCTTGGGAATATAAGGATTTTCTTGACTACATCCTGCTGCAATGCTTGATGAAGCTTGATCTCCATTCACAAATGCCATCCCAACCAAGTTCATCGGGTTCATCAGTTCACCCATTTGAGCCTTCTAGTCTGGCTCAGTAAACTCACCAGATTGGGTGATCAATGCTTTTTGAACTTCCTTGACCAATTCTTGGAACTTCTTGACCAGATGAACTATCTTGACCAAGTGGCCTTTTACCAGCATCATTCCCTTTACTCCCTTCACAGTTAGATACATCAACAATCTTCATATCTCCCGCAGGCTTTCTTGGGTTAGTGCATTCTCTTGCAAATTTAGTTACAGTATAGCGAAGCTTATCCTTGTTAAACCCAATGTTGTTGCTGTTGGAATCCTTGAAGCTGTTTTTAACATACTTTTTCATGAAGTTTGTTGCCCGATGAACAGTCATGGCTATATAGTACTTAATGTCCATATTCTGAAGGTCTTGCCTGTTGATCTCTAGAAGATATCCTTGATTGAAAGATGGAGGCAACAATTTTCCTTGCAAAAATTCCTCAAGGCTGGCCATAAAGGCATGAAACAGTGAGATGTGAGAGTCATCAACATGCTTGGTAGGTTTACTGGAGCTGTTGCTTGAGCTTGAAGTGATGTTAATCCCTTAATCCTTTAAAGCTTTTGAATTAAGGTTGAGGCTAAAGATCTTTGAAACACCTGTGGATGACTTAAAGGCTTTGTTCTGATCAGACTGAACTGCATATTGAACAGATTTTACTCAATTGACATGATGAACTATGGGATGTGATTGGCTGAGAAAAGCTAAGCCAATACCAGAAACTATAGAAACACCAGCATGATTTAGAGAACTGACATGATTGGTCATTCGTAGTTTATCATCCATCTCAAATGATTTGATGGTTGAGGCCAGCTCTGTGAGTGTAGTGGTGTTTAGCTTGGTGGTTCTCTTGATAGTGGTAACACTACTGTTCCATGTGTAAGGCAGTGAATCTAACAGCTTCTTGTTGATCTTAAGCATTTCTTTAATAATACCAATACCTCTCATCTTGGTATTTAGTGCCTCAAATCTGCTAAGGAGAGCAGTAACCGTTTCTTGAATATGACTAAACATGTTAAATTCTCCATTTAGCATTTCTCTTCGACTTTCTCTCATGTCTAAATTTCCTTCAAACTTTTCCACCAGGGCATCCGAAAGACCTCTTGCCGTTATGCATTCTCTTAAGGTTTGAGATATATCAGTCGTCGACAGACACACTCTGATTACCTCGTATGCCTTCTCATCGTCAAGCATCAGTTTATTGTCATTATTAGTTAAACTTTTTGGAGGAACATCAACTTTAACAGTGAGGTCCATTCTCAGTAGATCTTAACAGTGCAAAGTCATTAAATATAACAAAATTCTTGAACCTCCACTTCCACTCATCAAATTTTTTTTCAAAGTTTAATAGTTTAGCTGGGTTGTTTGTGGTTCGAGACTCATTCTCAACATCATGTAGTTCTTTAACATTTTAGGATCGTAAGACATTTTTATACGCTTTTCAAAAAGTCACCAAATCAAACAATCTTGAAATCAGAAAATTTGGTTGAAAATGCTATGTCCAAATGAATCGCAATGGAATGGAACTGTGATGCGATTTTCTTGTAGTAATGTGGTTGGTTTAGAGAAAATGCAATGTGAATGGTTCTGTCTACGATGCGATTAGTTCCCAGTTATGCGATGCGATTAGTTCTCAATTATGCGATGCGACTTGTTCCAGTAGTGCGATGCGATTGATTCCAAATGCGATGCGATTAAAAATCTTAAAGGCACTACGAGTGGAATCAAATGCGATGAGAATGGTTCCAATATGTGAATGCAAATGGAATCAAGAAAAATCATGTATCACGCTGTTAAACGTACGAATCCTTATCCAAGAAAACTTTTTGACAGATTTGTAGCCCTAAACACTTTAACAACCCCGAAAAACACTTAAACACACCTTCCAAACACAAAAACAAGAACAAAATCCAAGACTGTGGCCCAAGAACCTCAACTATTAGAGCCGAAAACTCTGATACCAATTGTAGGTCTTTAAAGACGAGATCAAACAACGTATTCTTGAATCAATCTCAACTATAAGCTAACGGAAATCACTTATAGCCAACCAAGATCTCAGATCTTGTTATGGTTTGATTATTTCCGAAAATAGAAAGAAGAAAGGATAAGGTGGAGAGTGAGAATAGGTAAGAGTTGTTAATTTTTGCAAAAAGTTAGTTTGTGCATGAAAATCTGCACTATTTATCGTGGAAGTTCCATGCACCATCCTTTCATATCATTGGGTCCAAATGAGCTTTATTTACATGGCCTTAGGCCCAAACATACAAGAGTAAAACGAAAGCAAACATAATACATAGTGAAATAAATGAACAAATACAAAAGACTTAAACATACAAAATGGGCTCTACAAATTTTTTAAGTTTTGTCTGAACTTCATGGATTTTTGTTTTGAAATTCTTAAACTTTTGTTCTGAACTTCTTAGCCTTTTGTTCTGAACGTTTTAAGTTTTGAATTGATTGTTTCAGTTTTGTTCAGAACGTTTAAACATTATATTTTAAACCCTAATAAGAGCTTAATTGAGTGTATTATTCTGCAATTTCATAATCGATTGATGTTTCTAAAGCCTCCTACACATCAATTCGATTGATTAATTCATCAAAATTTTGATCAATTTGAAGATTCTTGATGTTCAACGACGTTTAATTTGATTTGATTTTTGACTTTTGAGATTCATACTTTAAGCTCTGATTAGGGTTTAGAAATTGGATGAGATAGAGGAGAAGTTCATAATTTGGATCAGATTCGATTTGTAATCGATGAATTTGATCAAAAACTAGTTTTGGGTTATTTACGAAACTGCCACCTCCTGTTTTGTAATCTAACACTCTGGAAGGTCGTGTAAGTAATGTACGAGAATCCATTATTGTACAATAACTCATTTATATATATATATATGGGAGGGTTCAATGGGGAACTCCAACAAAGTGAAGAACCGGGGAACTAAGTCTTTTACATGTAAAAAAAATAATAATATAAAGCTTGATTTCACATGAAAAAAATTACTTTTAAGATAAACCTTTTTTGGAGCTTTTGCTTATAAATACATGTAGAAGACATTAAAATGAAAAAAAATTAAATTTTCTAAAAAATATATTTTTTTACCTTTTTTAGTCGATTTAAAAAAAATTATGAAAACGGTTTCTACATACGTTTATATGTAAAAGCTCTAAAAAGATTATGCAAAAATGTGTTTTATACATGTAAAAATGAATTTTATTATTTTTTTTATTATGTAAAAGACATGGTTCCCAGTTCCCACTTTTTTTCGGTTCCCTCTTGAACCTACCAATATATATATATATATATATATATATATATATATATATATATATATATATATATATATATATATATATGTGTGTGTGTGTGTGTGTATGTGTGTGTGTACACACACACACACACACACATATATATATATAGCAAGGTTAGAATAAGAAGTCAATATTTCCTAATAAGTGTAGGAAGTGATTAAGACCATTGGATCAAATAAAATACATAAGGGCAGGATGGTCAAGCTAGAAATATTTTAATTTTGGAATTAATATATTTATTAATGAAGATTCCTATTTTTATGGTTGATTTAATTTAAATGTTGTAACTATTCTGGTCAAACAATCTTATGAATCTTTTATTATTTTTTTTTCAAGCAAACATATATGCATGACGGTGGAGTGGGGGTGTACGGTGGCAATGGTAGCGGCGGAGGCCGTGGTGGTGATGGCGGAGGTGAATGGTGGTGACGGTGGAGTGGGGGTGTACGGAGGCGACGGCGGAGGCCGTGGTGGTGGCGGCGGAGGTGAATGGTGGTTGACGTAGGCTATCGTGGTCTACTAAAAAACAATTAATTAAGGGCTTAAATACCTATAACTAGTACGGGTAAGTAAGGTCGTCTCCACAAGGACTCAAGGAAAGTGCTAATTTAATATTACTAAATTAATTATTAAACTAAGGCGGACAGACGATGTAAAGCGGTTTTTTTAGAAAAAAATTTAAAACTAATTATTACTTTAAAATGATTTGTAAATAATATTAATAAAAGCATTCATTCTAGGTTCGGGTAATGTGGCATTCATCTTAATCAGAGATTTACTTGTCTTGATTGCGCAGTAATTACTAAACATAGTAGTTTGATTGTGATGACAAACGATACCCTAACCGAATTGTTGACACAATTGAACTCGATCTACACAACTACCAATTTATGTTTTATGACAACTAATTAAGTAGCATGAACCGATGATTATAAGTTCATTGACACAAGAGCCTAACCCTAAGTGTTGATGAACAAAACCAAACAAGTGATGCACTAATCAATACTCGCAAATATAAATTGTTTAAACAGCAATCAATTAAACAAGATAAAAGCAATAACTCAAATCAAGTTCATAACTTTAAGCATAGCAAATCTGATCTCAAGAGGAATTACACAAAACCCTAGCCTAGAATGAACAAAGGAGTTAGCCGAACATAATCATAATGTCAAAACACTTATCTTTGATGAACATGCAAACCCGAGATGAACCGGAAGCCTTGGAATGGTGGAAGATCGTCCTAAGCAGCCTCTTTTTCCTCTGGAAGTCGTTAATAGCCGAATGGGGAGGTTAAGGGGTTTAAATAGGGAAAACCTAAATTTTTGGCCGACTTAAGCATCTTCGCGTATCGCGAAGATGTCCCAGCATGCTTCTTCACGTATCGCGAAGGACAAAATAGACGCGGCCGACATCTTGCAACTTCGCGTATCGCGAAGTTGCCCTTCTTTGCATCTTCGCGTAAAACGAAGATGTAAAACTTCAGATTTTCATTTTTTTCTTTTCTTGAATGCGTCGTGATGCGTATACGTCCAATCTCTCACTTCACGATATTCATTCCAAACCCGTAAATATCCTCGTTAAGCTCCATAGCTTCCAATATCATGAAAACACGTAAACAATGCTTGAAGTACCAATGTTCATTCGATTATTTAACTAAATATAACTAATTAATATATAAAACTAGCTAACTTTTACCCAACCATCACATCCCCACACTTATCCTTTTTCATCCCAAAAAAGACTTTGCAATGGAATCAGAATTAAAGATCATTCTCAAAATACTTCATTGATTATCTTAATTAAGCACAAGAACACAAAAACCACGATTGCGACCCACGCCTTAATACTTACCGGGAAAAATAAGGTGCGACAGTTTTATTAGTTCATATGATTAAAATGGAACCCACACCTCAAAGCCCTGAAGCCGCCTTACCATGCTTCATTATAGTTTTACCGAACCAGACCACCCCAACTTGACTTAAACCTTAAGATTAGACGATCAAAATTTTGCACATTTGTACAAGTTTTCAAGCCCATATGTAATAGCAAAGACAATCTTGGATATTTTATCGAAACCAAAACCCAAACTTAAGTATTAAAGTCTACCAAAATGGCCATTAGATACGATTAAAGTGCAATTAGGTAAACAACTAGCAATAGCCCCCACTACATGACATACCCCCGTTATCAAGGAATACCCCGAAGTCCATCACCATACGCGAGTAGGCACGAATTCATCTGTAGGGCTTACATATGACGTGTCCTGTGTGGTCCGTTTCTTAATGGTAATGAGACGCGATCACGGGGACCCCATATGACTAACAGCGTGGATGATCAAGTCAGTAGTGAATTTGTATTTTTAAAGTACTTTTTGTGATCATGTTTATTGACTTATGAATTGGCAGATAAACTGCGGGTTTGCTCTTTTTAAGCCTTTTTTAATATGAATAAATCCACTTAGAATTTACGCATACCAGATGATAAACCGCATACCGACCCATGGTCTCCGTTCCCCGAGGCATCCCATCAATACAGTATTTAAGGCCATAAAACCATACGCCTATGAAGTGTTAGCCACTTAACTAGCAGTATTTTCATTTATGTTTATATCACAAGCCACTTAGCATACTCTAACGTTAAGCCTATCCAACCATTGTACTATAGACTATTCATATTAAAATATATTTTTAGTGATCAAATCTAATAGTAAGGCTTGAGTATGGCCTAATCTTTCATTCCAGTCCTTACACAGGCTTAGCTAAACAAACAAAACCGTGAAGGCGTTTCCCACTAAAAATCAAGCATTTAAAGTTCAATTAAGTCAACAACCAAATTATCCTTTCATTCTCAAGGCTTAGCCTACCAATACATCTCAAATTATGTGTGTTCCCGTTTTATTTATCTCTTATTATATAATAATTTTGAAAAATAACCCTCGATTTTTCTATCATTTTCCATTATTATGCAAAAATATTAATTCAAGGAACATTAAAACTTTTAAATATCCAATTTTTCCCCTATCCCCACACTTGAGGCAAACATTGTCCTCAATGTTTAAAATTTAAGACACAAAATAGGGATGGGGTTAAAATTCACTTTGACAATTTTAAAAATCGGGCCTAATGTGATGGTGGTTATTAAATATACAAAAATACAATTAAACTTTTAACATAAAAATAATCAAACAAATAAGGTTATGAAAACGAAATCACCTGATAAATAAGAAAAACTCTCATGTGCAACTCTCGTGCCCTCGGTGATCTCTCGGTGAACCAACCTCTTCAATTTTCAAAACAAAATCTGCAAACTCTCAAACATGTAGAAGCAAGCTTCTCACAAATGTTAAAAATATAGGTCTTTTAAACCATTTGCAAAACCATTAAATTTTAAATTACCAGCCAAGATTAATTAATTTCATAACCAAATTTGTTAAACAAGTAAAAATGTTAAAAGACCTAACTCACTTCGTAGGAATCACGCTTGCATTTAGCGTATGCAACAAGCCCTTTAACCCCCTCCCCCTACCCGGTAGCTCGGGTATACGAGTATGGTCTCGTGAGGGTTTATAGTGAACTACACCCACAAAGTTCAACTACAAAATATACAAAAGCAACCACCCACAAGAATAAATCCCATCAAATGTCCCAACCAAACCACCCATAAGCAATATAATAATAACATCAGTACAACCCATAAGATAATGAAAACATAATAAAATAAAATATAACCCAAAAACATTGATCGGGACAGCTGCTTCCATCAACTCCTACTCTTTGTCTGAATCCTCCTGGTCATTATCATCACCATCTCCACCAGCTCCTGATCCTCCAGCACCTGATCCTCCAGTACCTGCATAATAAAAATCACTCGACCCATACTATCCAAAACTGCCATACCCAGATCCTCCAACGCCAGCTCCATACCCACCAGATCCACCATATCCTCCTCCATACACATGTCCAACACCAAACCCAGAACCACCCATGTCAAAGCCACCAGTAGTAGGCGGCGGTGGCTGCAAAGTACCTGGCAGTGTAATATGCCAGTGATCAAACATGGTTCTGAAATAACCCCGCGACTCATCCTTGTACTCTCTAAACTCGTCCTGATACCCATGCAGTTCGTCCCGCATCTGTAATTTTTGCTCAAACATGTAGTCTAAAGTCATGGGTTGTGGGTGCTGTGTCGGTGGTGAACTCGGCTGTCATCGCAGACGTGGCTGGGTAGGTGGCCTCTCCACACGGTGGCCCCGCGAACTACCCTCTGCTCTCGCATCCGCCATCTGCGGCGGATCACCATAAGTCATTATGCCCGCTTTTTGGGCATCGTCAAGCGTCACAACCTCAGTATCCGGTCCTTCCGTAAAATATTCCTCCGGATAATGTCCAAACACACCCAAAGACTGAGCAATCCTCGTGATCATGGGCCCCAACGCCAACTGAGTCGTGGCCGCACTCGCTCTCCGACCACCCCTATTAAATGAACTTAACAACAATGTAGCCAGATTCACATTCATACTTCCAATCATAGACATCAAACACATCAAATCAAGATTATTACATTTATCTTTCCCCGAATACCGTCCCGTGAATGTAGAAGCAACCACCCTGTGTAAATACCGGTGCAGTGGGTCCCGAATCTGTGAAGCAACAACCCTACTCGAATGAGCACAATCATCAATCATACTCCAAAACGTAGCCAAATCATTCGTCGAAATCCAATGAGGCCGAGAAGCAGTTGACCCCGTGGTAAACCCCCTAATACTTTCCCGAAACTCTGGAGCCTCAACCTCATGTGGCCATACAAACCCGCAATTACCGCAAACCAGGGCACTGAGAACTAATATAACTCTCTTCCTAACGCAAAACTAACCGCGTAGGGCTCATCAAAATCTTTCGAATTATACCTGAAAGTGGAGTAAAATTCGTAAACCAACTCCTCGTATTGCGTTTGCCCAAACCTCAATATCTCTCCAACGTCCCGTTAACAACCTATTAAGTCTCGGAACTTGACCAATAGTTTCTAATACCTCCCAATCAAACGTCCGGTGTCGGAATATCTCCATATCACGAATCTGTCTAAACAACTCATACTCGGGAGTACCGGGTAGAAACCGTAGAATGATGTGGTCCTCATCTTCTCCCCCTGTAATATCCTCGACCGCGGGCACAAAAACCTCGATCTCGGGAACAACGTATCTGATCGGTGCGAGCGTATACTGCTGAGATGTATTGTCAAACACCTGTTGTTGTTTCGACCGTTTCCTCGACATCTGTAATTAAATATATCAAGTAAGTCCATGTCAATTGTCACTACGGGCGACAACAGTATAGCATTTCGGTCACGGTTGCCCCCAAGAATTTTTTTTAAATGTAAAACAAATAGAGACTCCAACTAAATTCCACAAAATCGCATGTGCACAAACGTGACATAATCATACCCGACAAGATAACCAACAAACCGACAAATACTTCTTACTTTCAAAAACATTTTACCATATCACTTTGCCGGAAAAACTTCCCATTATTCAAAAACACACAACATCATCCACATCTTAGCAAAATACCGTCCCAAACTCACAAACCTTTGATAAACTTTTTCAAACCTCGACTCGAAAAGTCGCCGAAAAATTATTCCGGTGACCCAAAACTTTTTTGAAAACACTATCATTCATTAAAATAGTCACATAATTCCCAAAATCCGGCCTAAACCTCATACAATCCGGTAAACCCAACCCGGAAAACCGACATCAACTACCCATAAACTTCAACAAAACCCACGAATCTCGACCACAAACACGCCCAATACATGCATTCATGAAACCCCCAACACCCTAAACAATTTGAGATTTACCATTCAAACTAAAACAACCAATTGCAAAAAAAATCAAATACGTACCTTTCAATCGAGTTTGACAAAGATGATGAATTTAAACAATGAAAGTGACGGTAACGATGGTGGCGACCGGTGACGGTGGTGACATGGGTGGTGGTGGCCGGAATTATGACTTGTGGATGGGGTTGAAGATGAAAAGGATAGGGTGAAAGTGATGGGAAATCTGGATTTTATAAAAACTTTTCGTCAGATCCGAGCATCTTCACGTATCGCGAAGATGCAAGTTTGACCATTGACTTTGACTGGCGTTTTGACTTTTTAGCATCTTCGCGATACACGAAGATGCAAGGCAGAGCATCTTCGCGATACGCAAAGATGCAATTTTTTAGCAGCAATTTTTAGTGATTTTTAGCTTTAAAAAATATTAATCTTTTAAGTGTTATTTGAGCTGATTTCCTCCGCCACCCGCGTCGGGCGCCACATACCAATCACGTGCGTATCTGGGGCTCCCTCTAGTGATGTGTGTGCTTGCTTCCCCACACTCGATCCTTACTCTACACTGCACGATTTGAGGAAAACTATTAGCTAACTAGACTCAATATACAAAAATTAAACTTACAAATGCCGGGTTGCCTCCCGGTAAGCGCTGAATTGAATGTCTACAGCTCGACATTCCTTGGTTCCTTATTCAATAGAGTATGTCGGCTCGTCTGCCAAAAAGCAAACTTCCAACTCATGTATCTCTTTGTTCAAATACGCATCCTCCATGTAAGGCTTCAATCGATGACCATTCTCCACTTGCCTCAGATAATCATCAAAATCTTCAATCTCAACCTCTCCAAACTTTCCAACTCTCTTGACTTGATAAGGCCCCGTCCACTTGCTCTTCTATTTTCCCGGGAAAAGCTTCAATCTCGAGTTATACAACCACACTCGTTGCCCTTCCTCAAACGTCCTTCTTCTTAGCTTAGCATCGTGAACCTTCTTCATCTTGTCTTTATATGCGGATGCACACTCATAAGCCTTATTTCTCAATTCTTCCAACTTGCATATGTTCAATTTTCTTTGTTTACCTGCACACTCATAGTCTAGGTTAACATTCTTAACCGCCCATAGCGCATGATGGGCTAGCTCAACAGGTAAATGACACCCCTTCCCGTAAACCAACCGATAGGAGTGGTTCCACATCTAAAACCTGTTCAAGGAGCAAGAGTCAGTTTTGCCGGTGAGAGTGGAGGCAAAATAACTGGAAGGGGTACGGTAACTAACGGGAAGATGACGTTAGAAAATGTGAACTTTGTTGAAGAACTGAAGCACAATCTGCTGAGTGTGTCGCAGATTTGTGATAAAGATTATACCGTACACTTCACGAAGACTGATGCGATTGTGTTGAAGCCTGGTTTTCAAATACCAGAGGAGTGGATAGTAATGAAGGCTCCACGTGATCGAAATACGTATATGATGGATTTAAGTTCAACTGAAATGTCAACGGAAGAATCGTGCCTTTTGACGAAAGCAAGCGAATCGGAATCTGAACTGTGGCACAGGAGAATGGGGCACATTCATCATGTCCCACCTTCCCGTAAACCAACAGGTATGTCCCACCTTATGTGAGATGTACGGTTGGTAATACTGCCTCCACATCTAAAACATCTGTTGAAAAGAAAGCTGAATATAGGTGTTGTTTTAGATGTAATCAAACAGGGCACCTTGTTGCTGATTGCCCTCTGAAGCAGCGTTTCAGAGAGGTAAGGCCCTCGAAAACTGAGACTAAGGTTTTTGGTAATCGTTTAAATGTTAAAAATGAAAACCATTCAAATTTGAGAGCTAATACAGGTTTTCAAAGAAACACATCTCGTTTTTACACTACTTATAACCAAACCAAATGCTATAATTCTTTTGATTCTCTTAATGTTCGTCGGTTTGGTTGGCCTCACTATCAGTCTCCAAGGAGGTATCCTGTTAGGACTCGTGGAAATTTTTCTAATGCTAACTTTAGTCAGCCAAGTTGTATGAGTTCTGTTAAGAAGGTTAATCGACCCAAGACCAAGAGGTCTTGGGTCCCCAAATTTTAATAATCTCTTTTGTTTGTGCAGGAACAGTTGAACAGGGCTTCCAATAATCTTTGGGTTGTGGACAGCGGCTGTTCCCGGCACATGACTGGTAACAAGAATTTGTTACAAGATTTAAAACCTGTTCAAGGAGCAAGAGTCAGTTTTGCCGGTGAGAGTGGAGGCAAAATAACTGGAAGGGGTACGGTAACTAACGGGAAGATGACGTTAGAAAATGTGAACTTTGTTGAAGAACTGAAGCACAATCTGCTGAGTGTGTCGCAGATTTGTGATAAAGATTATACCGTACACTTCACGAAGACTGATGCGATTGTGTTGAAGCCTGGTTTTCAAATACCAGAGGAGTGGATAGTAATGAAGGCTCCACGTGATCGAAATACGTATATGATGGATTTAAGTTCAACTGAAATGTCAACAGAAGAATCGTGCCTTTTGACGAAAGCAAGCGAATCGGAATCTGAACTGTGGCACAGGAGAATGGGGCACATTCATCTTCGGAAGATGAACCATATTGTCAGACATGGGCTTGTGTTGGGTGTTCCCTTAAAAAGTTTCAATTTTGAAGACAAATGTCTTGCGTGCAAAAAGGGAAAGCAGCACAAGAAGTCCCATCTCACCAAGAAAGTAAACTCAATTTCCAGTACACTAGAGCTGCTTCACATGGATCTCTTCGGTCCTGTGAATGTAAGAAGTCTAGGTGGTACAACTTATTGCTTGGTGATCACTGATGACTACTCACGATACTCGTGGGTATACTTCCTGAAATCAAAGGACGAAACGGCTCAAATGGTGAAGAATCTGATTACCAAAGTTGAGAACATTATGGATAAACGAGTGAAGTTCATCAGAAGTGACAATGGTTCCGAGTTTAAAAATTTTGAAATGGAGATCTTCTGTCTGTCAAGAGGGATTGAACACCAATTCAGCGCTCCGTATACACCGCAACAGAATGGAGTGGCTGAAAGGAAGAATAGAACTTTAATTGAAGGAGCCAGAACTATGCTGGCTGATTCGAAGCTTCCGGTGGTGTTCTGGGCTGAAGCTGTTTCTACAGCTTGCTATGTACTGAATAGAGTTTTAACGGTAAAAAGACTTAATAAAACATGCTACGAGCTTATGCATGGGAGAAAGCCCAATTTGTGTGGACTTGAAGCTTTCGGGTCCCCGTGTTCAATTTTGAAGGCACATTCAAAGTTTGGTGAAGCAGCCGCTGAAGGAATCTTAGTCGGCTATGAAGTTGGGACTCCCAACAGGCGTGTCTTTAATACAACGAACGGCAAGGTTGAGGTGGTATGTAACACCGACATTACGAGTTACAGATCGCCAAGACCGAGCATCGGACCTCCTGGGATTTTCGACTATGATAGGCTCTTCAAGTCTTTTAACATACCTGATTTGTTTTGTACAGAAGAAGAAGAACGTGTTGCTACGAAGATGATTCTAGATGAGGAGGAAAATTTGGCACATAGACAGCTATTTGATGATTGTCAACCATCCTCATCAAATTCTATCGGTTCCCCTGCTGTCTCTCCTGAAGAAGAGTTTATCAATCCATTTCACTCTCAGCCAGAAACAACCATTGATGAGCTCTCTACTAATTTAAAAGATAATCTGCATGTCGGTGCTGTGCCGACCACGAGAATTCACATAGATCACCCTTTGGAGAATGTTATAGGTGATGTGTCCTCCGGTGTACAAACCAGAAGTAGCTTGAATGAGCACACCTGTGTTTATACAAGCATTAAGGAAACGGGTATAATGAACGAATGTTTGTACTCATGCTTTATTAGCCAGATTGAACCGAAAAATTATCAAATGGCTCTTAAGGACAGCTCGTGGGTCGAGGCCATGCAAGAAGAGTTGGCTCAATTTAAGAAGATGGAAGTTTGGACTTTGGTTGAAAAACCAAGGAATGTGCATGCGATAGGCACAAAATGGGTGTTTAAGTGCAAGAGAGATGAAAAGGGGATTATTATAAGAAACAAGGCGAGGCTGGTCGTTAAAGGTTTTAATCAGCAAGAGGGGAAAGATTATAATGAAGTGTTCGCTCCGGTGGCCAGGATGGAAGCGATAAGATTGTTTTTGGCGTTTGCTGCTTTTAAGAAGATGAAAGTGTTTCAGTTGGACGTGAAGAGTGCGTTCCTCAATGGGAAAGTTGATGAGGTTGTGTATGTTGAGCAACCTCCGGGTTTTCCTGACCCAGACTTTCCTGATCATGTGTACAAGTTGAGCAAGGCGCTGTATGGATTACATCAGGCACCTCGTGCCTGGTATTCAACGTTATCAGACTACTTGCTAGAGAATGGTTTTGAAAGGGGTTTGATTGACAGCACACTGTTTGTGAAGAGAGAATGAAGTGACTTCCTGCTAGTTCAAGTCTACGTGGATGACATCATATTTGCTGCATCAAGAGTCTCCATGTGTCAGGAATTTGAGGCCGTCATGAAGAAAAGATTTGAGATGAGTGCTATGGGTGAACTAACGTTCTTTTTAGGATTGCAGGTTGATCAAAAGAAGGATGGGATATTCATTCATCAAACAAAATATGTTCATGATGTCCTCAAGCGCTTCAAGATGGAGGACTCTTCTCTATTTGACACTCCAATTTGCGTCAACCACAAGTTGGGAGCTGAAATAGACGGTGACGCAGATGTGGACCCAACTCAGTATCGGGCTATAATAGGTTCTTTGATGTATTTGACTGCTTCTAGGCCTGATATAATGTTTGCTGTTTGTCTTTGTGCTCGTTTTCAGGCAAACCCAAAGGAATCTCACATGAAGGGTGTGAAGAGGATTCTGCGGTATCTCAAAGGCAAGCCGAAGCTAGGGTTGTGGTACCCGAAGGGAGGAGACGTGGAACTGGTCGCTTATACGGATTCTGATTATGGAGGGTGCAATCAGAGTCGGAAGTCGACAACAGGAGGATGTTAGTTTCTCGGTAGAAGATTAGTTTCCTGGCAGTGCAAGAAACAGACATCAGTTGCAATCTCTACGTGCGAAGCTGAATATATGGCAGCATCCAACTGCTGCTCTCAGGTTTTGTGGATTCAGCAACAATTGCGCGACTATGGTCTGAATTTCTTACTCACTCCTATTTTTATTGATAACACTGCTGCCATCTCAGTAATTAACAATCCCGTGAAACATAGTAAAACTAAACATATTGACATTCGTCATCATTTCATACGGGATTGTGCTGAGAAGAAACTGATTAAGGTCGAAAAGGTCGATACGCTAGAAAATTTCGCTGATTTATTTACAAAAGCGTTTGATAAATCCAGATTTCAAAACCTAATTGAGCTAATCAATCCCGAGTAACCATTTTTTTTGTGTTGTGTTTTGTTAAAAAAAAAAACGTCACTATTGCTTAAAATTAGTCGGTTACCTCAGTTTGATGGACATATCCTCGGATATGTTTTGGTCCTCATTTCTACTTGTTGAGAATGAGGGTCGCCATTAACCAGATGACTGAAAGTGACCGGGGCGGTTATGATGTGTCTTCTTTCTGTCGCTGAAAATTAGTCGGTCATACTTAGTTAGAAGGACACATACTTGTATGTGGTCGGTCCAGTTGATCCATTGGATCTTCAGGATTGCCGTTTACCTGAAGACTTTGACGTGATCGGGGCGATTGAAGTCAAAATTTTTTTTTGAGGGAAATGAAATTACTTTTCAAGTCTGTTACTTCGTAAAAAGTTAGTTAGCTATGTTAAACGGAAAATTGATCCAACCATGAAAAATGATAGATATACTAACTTTGTGTGCTTAACTAGTGAAGTTATTAGGCTTAAAAGGCTTTAGGACAATCATTGTATGTCATGGTAACTTTTTATGGTGCGTAAAAGTAGATGTGATACAAATTAAATTTTACTTGATTTTATGTGGAAACTCCTTAAGAGTTTTGCGTGTCTTCATGTATATCTTTCCGAATGATAGGCAGAAAAGTGATTACCCAGTCATACACGAGCCCGTAAGTGTTCTGATTCCCGTGAAGAAGGCGTTTCAAGACACTGCAGTGATCCAGATTCGGGACTTGCAGTTGTTTATTACTCTGAAGTCTATAAGTATGTTTGTTAAAAAATAAAAAAATAAAAAAAAAAATTTAGTACTTATGAAGTTATTGTAACATTCGAGTATTCAAGATATCGAGACTTCTCAATCATGGAGTAAGAATGAGTACGGGAAGCAGACAAAGAATACATATCAGACACTATGGGTCGAAGTCAATTCGGGGTGACTTGGGGAAAGCCAAATACGCTTTGAGGATAGATAGGAGGCATCAATATTTCTGAGTTGTTGCCCACTTAAATTTTAAGGATTAATTGAACCTAACTCGTATCACAGAAACGATGAAAACCATCTTAAGCATATTACCTGCTTACAACCTGTCTCTATATGTCATAATACAGCTAAACACGAATCTATGTGACAGTCACGTAGCTAGTATGATTCCTGTTCGGATCTTTTCTAAAACGTAGCAGTCCCTATCGAGACTGAAATTTGATCCCTTATACTTTAAATTTTTTACGTTTTTGTACTTAGATAGCTTTATGATTTCTTAACTGGTTACTTAGAATTGATCATGTTAGTTATTTCTTAAAGGACAATTTTTAACTTATTTGACAACTGTTAAAAACTTAAGGGTTAAATTTTGAAATTTTAGGCGATGTTGTTGAACAGGCGAAGTTGTGAATAACTTCGCCTAGGCGAAGTTATCCGTAACTTCGCCTGTATAACTCCGCCTCTATAAAAGGATGTTCAAAGGTCACACTATTCACAGAAAATCAAGCGAACTTATCCGAAATTTCCGGCGAAGATATATATATTCCGGCGAACTTGATTCGTTTCCGTTTTCGATCCTTTTTCTCAGTTTCGTTCATAGATTCAAGGTGTGTGTTATCGATTAACCGTACATCCAAATACAGTGATGCTTTTCATAGGTCGTTTTGAACGGTTTCGTGACCTCGGTTCGGTGACCTTTCAAACCCGAGATTTACAAACTTGTATTACGTGCACATTGACAAACTTTTCGTCCACATAACCTTAATACCAAGTGTTATTGAGTTCTTCATCGTCAAACTTAGCCGAATCATCGGATTCCGGCTGTTAGAATCCTAACAGTCGCCGATTTAGTTCTGGCGAAGTTAGGGTTTCGGCGAAGTTATCCTCAACTTCGCCTGACGATTAATTTCGCCTGAGGCGAAGTTAACCGCAACTTCGCCTAAGGCTTAATTTCACCTAACACTTATCTTCGCCTGAGGCGATGTTGTGAAGAGGCGAAGTTATCACTAACTTCGCCCAGACCTTTTTACTTAAAATTAATTAGACGAACTTAAAGATGAAGCGAAGTTGTTTCCAACTTCGCCTCACCTTTAACTTCGCCTATACAGGTTTGATCACAACTTCGCTCCTGGTAATCAAGCGAACTTGTGTACAACTTAATCGTTTATCTAACTTGGTTCGTTTAGTGCAGATATGGCTGCTGTTGGAGGTGCAGGAGGTGCAGGTGATGACGGTGATGATCAAAGACAATTCTTCCCAGCCCATAACCAGTTCATAACACTTGACCCAGATGCAAAGGGCGTGGAGGACTACAGGGAGATAATTACTTTTCTACTGCGCTCAAGGATATATCATGCTATAACCACTACCCTGCCTATTTCGCTACCGAATATTAAAGACTTTTGGCAGACGGTAGAGTACGATTGCCGGGTTGAGCCCCCGGTTATGCGAGCCACCGTTAACGGTCAAGTTGTTCAGTTTTCCTCTGAACATATTCGGGTGGCGTTGCAGTTTGGTGAAGAGACGAGGGATGACCCAACGGAGTTTGTTGCACCATTCCGTGATGGGGCGTTCCTCAGGATGGGGTATTCTGGTCTCTTAGGGGACACACAACGAAGGAAGGGTTTCCTTTTAGATCAGTGGCGCTTCCTTATGCACGTCATGATCGTATGTATGTCAGGACGAAAGGCAGGAACTGATGGAATGGGTGCGACAATGCAGTCTGCTATGACTGCATTGACTTATAATAAACGATATTCTTTCAGCCAGATGATCTTTTACGAGATCGATAGGCAACGAAGGGCTGTGGCGCGTGAGCGGTTTACAATGTATCCTCGATTTCTACAGATGATTTTCAATCATGTGGCTCCGACGCTGCCTCAACGACGCCCTATTCGATACGTGGAAAGTGTGACAAAACGTATCTTTGCACAGTGTCACACTTCCAGCGCACGAAGCAAGCCTGAGCTGCGTCCCAGGCATACTCCGCTCTTTGGGTACCTTATAAACCCGGAGTATGTGCCTGCGGCAGGGGACGAGTTCAGAGACCCAAGACCACAACAGGCGGCAGCACCCCAGGCTGTATCAGCTGCGCCTGCTGTATCTGCTGCTGTGACAGCTGCTGAGATTGATCTTGATGCCATGTTGGGAGGCCACGGAATGTTTTATATGGACCGAGTTGATCCTCAAGAGAATATTCACGTCTCGGGTCCACAGGCTGACTTTGATGATGTCATGGAAGAGGCTAGACGGATGATGGTAACGCATGAGAGAACGGTTGACGACGAGGAAGATGATGAAGAAGAAGCTGTGCAGCTGGTGAGAAAGCGTTCACGAAGGGAAACGACAGGTATGGGTGTAGGAGCTGGAGAGACTTCACGGTTGGTACGTTTTGCTCCACCTGCCTTGTCTGGTATGTCCTTTGTTCCTACCTCTGTGCAGGTATCGAGTACAAGGGCTACGGTTGTTCCTGTAGTGGCTACATCATCGGCTGACATTCCACCGATCACAGCCGTCCAGACGTCGTCTCCAGCAATTGTGTCTCTACCACCTCAAACGCTTACTCCAGCTGTGGTAGTAGCACGATTTGTCGAGTCTACGGTCACTACTACTGCAGGGTTATCGGGTACGGTACCACCTGCGGACACGCCCTCTTCAGACTCGGAACGGATAGCTTCACTAGAGCGGATTGTAGCTGAGCAGTCCAAGACTATTCAAAGCCTAGTGGAAGCAAATCAACTGCAGGCATCCCTCCTGACTGAGCACGGGAAAGTAATAGATGCCTTGAAGGTGTTCTTGGCATCTCAGGGGGAGATGAGCTGTAGAGGAGATGAGTTGAGGACCAAGCGCCGAAACGATCAAGACGATGATCCCAATGCACCGGAAGGTGCAGGTGGTGAGTTGCCAAGAACTACTATAGCTCTTGGGGCTTCCACAGCTGAGGGGGAGCCTGCATCTGGTGATGATGTGGTTCCTGTTGGTGATGATGTGGATGTGGTTGATGATATGATTGATGCGCTAAAAGAGATAGACGATATGTTAGAGGATGATGAGTTGATGAATGAAGATGATGTTCTGCCAATCGATGAGATTGAAAAGATTGGTGCAGAAATTGTGGTTGAGAATGTGATAGAAGAAGGAGAGATTGTTGAAGAAAATGTGGAGCATGAGATCCCTGTGGTTGAACAGTCGACTATATGTGAAGATGCTGCGGTTGACAACACTGAGTGGGAAGAACAGCCAAACTGGAAGGAAGGCTGCATTCAGTGGTTTGTAAAGACGAAGAAGCCAGCAGTACCGACGATGTTCAAAAAGTCGTATAATATAAATGGATATGCAGAATCAAAGAAGGGAATCATATGCTGGTTGTACGATGAAGAGTTGAAACTATTTGTGATCAAACGTTACGACGGCATTCAGTACTTCAAGAAGATGTTAAGATCTCTGAATACCTTACCGGAGTGTGAGGTGAAAGACTTAGCGAGACTGGGGCTGATAAACAGAAGTGACGATAACATGGCGAGAGTAATTGGGAAAATTGTTTGGAAGGAGGCCATTAAAGACAAAAAGTTTGAACTTCTGAAGCCTCAGAAAGGGAAATTAGTAGAAGACAAAGATAGAGGGATGAGGGCAGACGGCAAACCATGGATGGTTATGAAGTATAAACCAGTCCGTCATTTAAAAGAAGTGCCGATGAAGGTGATGCCCAAGAACGTCTTGAAAGACTTGAAGTGGTGGTACGTGGATTGTGAAACTGCTGAAGCGGTCATGGAGGATGAAGATGAGCAAGAGATCATGAGAGTGTATGATCCTATGCATTTAGTCAATCTGTCTCAAGCTGACTTGCAGGTACTACATGCTAAGAAGATTTTCTACATTCCTGCTTGGAAAGAGGAAGCTAAGAAGTACCAGAAGTTGGTTTCTGTATGTGTTAGACAGGGAGTGCATGCTTGAAGAGATGAAGAGAGAAGACGAGAGATTACAAGACACAAGCTTTGAAGATCAAGATATGAAGCTACTGCCAAGGGGGAGTCTGTTGGTACATAAATGTCAGTAGTTCATAGTCTAGCGTTTGTAATCGAGTCTGTAATGTAATTATTTTTAAGTTTATGTTTATGTATGTAAGCGAAGTTGTCAACAAGTTCGCTTAGGCGAACTTGTTGAACAAGCGAAGTTATTGACAAGTTCGCCTAGGCGAACTTGTTCAACGAGCGAAGTTACTGACAACTTCGCCTGAGGCGAAGTTGTCGTGTATTTAAACAGTTTACGGGTTAACTGTTTGAGGTTAATCAGTACGAGTGAGGAGTCAGTTGTTGAGTTCAGTGAACGTGTCGAGAGTCTGTAATAGACGTGTTTCAAGTTATAATACATAACGTGTTCGTTTGTATCGCGTGTGTTTTGGTTTACGTATTCTACGCTCGTAACTACCTACGCAGGGATTCCACACCTGCGTAGATAGCGATATCCCGTGTAAGATCCGTCCGGGAACCTACAAATAGGCGTTTACCTTTAGAGGGAAACTTGGAGACTCCCAGAAGTCCTCCAAGCTCGTTGTCAAGCTCGTTTTACCTTTAGAGGGAAACTTGTCCCTCTAACGATGGGTTGCTCCTCCTCTTCTTCTGTAGCTCCAATATTGGCTTTACCCTTCCTAGAAGAACCACCAACGAAAAGCTCATCAGTAGCCTTCCGCTTTAGATCATGTTTGGCCTTTGTTATGTCTTCAGCAGGCTCATCTGATGAATCAGCTTGTTCAGCCTCAACCTCTGGCTCAGAAATCTCTCCTCTTTCAACAGGCGCCTCATCCCCAGCAGGCTCTGTTTCCTCAAACAACCCAAATTTAAGACCCGGCCTAGGTCCCTCATACTGATGTCCCTTCCCTTTGGTGCTCAACAAGACACCAAAAATAGACAACTTGATCTCGTTCACATGATATGGGTCGGAAGCGACTTCTTTTCTTTAGCCTTCTTGGAAGGTGGCCTTGGAACATCGGGTATCATGTCATCCAACAACATCTGCACAAACCTCGGGTACATGAGCCATGTAGAGTCAGTCTTTGCGTCGGCTATCATACACGGGAATAATCTTCTCGAATAATTGAACTCCTCCCGTCTTGTCAATGCAAACATAATACGAACCCAGTCTACTCTCATGCTATCATATCCCCCACGTATATCAACAAAGCAATGGGTCACGATATGAACGAGAAACCTCCAATATGCGGGAGGTGTTTCTTCTCCAGGCTCTTCCACTCCGTGTCATATCCCATACTTGTCACAAAATCAGCCAATTTTGCCATGTCTCCCTTCTCATAAGTATAGTTTGGTTCGTCTTTGATCTTTAGTGCTCGTGTAATATCCCCTTCTGTTATGGTCAACTCCTTCCTAGTAACCTTAGTAGTAAACGAGAGAGAATCATCAGCAACCTTTGCAAAGGCCCAGAAGTCCAAAACCCATTAGTAATAAACAGCTGGGTTGGTAGTAATGGCATGAGCAAAGGGTGATTGTCTTAGCCCCTTGACCATGGACGTGAATACTTTGTCATCTTCCCCTTTTGGAAGCCTGAGAGCACAAAATTCATTATGACCCTGAAATCAATTATTTAGATCGTGAGAATCATCATTAAACAAAGATAGACAAGATAAGTTATATACATATGTCTTAAGTATGCACAAGTTACTTTTAATTTACTTTGACTTAATTAATTACATATGGTTAATTACTTATGTTCATTCTGTTTTAATAAGTTGAAAAGTCCATAAGAGTCCAGAATGTATAGTTTTATATGTCCATAACAGTCCAAAGTCTAAACAGTTCTCATAGGAGCAAACTGTCCAGTAGCAACAGTTATAAACTTTTGAAAATTTTGCTAAGTTTAAGATTTTCGCATGAAGTCTATTTCGCTTCGCATGGGACACGAAGCGAAACAGACAAGTGTTTCGCATCACATGGTCATGCGAAGCGAAACCAAAAGATGTTTTGCATGCATGGTCATGCGAAGCTAAACCGAAAGATGTTTCGCATCGCATAGTCATGCGAAGCGAAACCATTTGTATGCGAAAAAGTTGAACTTGAGAAATTTTCAATCTTTTTCTTTCCTTGGGAGTCGCCTAGACCCGAATTGGGTTTGTGGAGAGTTTGAACCAAAATCCCTTTAGTTTACTTGGTTAATTGAACCATTGAAACTTTGAATAAACCTAGATCTAGAAACTGTACAAAATCAAACCTAAAACTAAAGACTAATGATGATAAACATAATCTAAACGGCCTAACAACAGTTTCTAAACTTGAAAACAATACAGTGAAGATCTTTCACTTAGATCTAGCTGACGGTTCGTATGAACCGCCGTCTCGATCATCGTGAGCCAAGAAACAGTAAGATGAAGGATGAACTGATGATTTAAGGTGGGTATGATGTTATAGCGAGGGTGTAGGTTCTGGATTCATGATCAAATAATGATGAATAAGGCCGGATCTTTGAAGGATTTGAAGATGGTTTAGGGTTTGAGAGGATAAGTAAGAGAGAGAAAGGAAAGAGTGAAAAGTGAAAAGAGTTTGTTTGCCCAAATATATAGGGTCAGCCTATCTCACGATAAGGTCAAAACATCGCGAGTATTCACCGAAAATTACTCTCTCTGTCCTCGGTCTTTAAAAACATTTTCCCACCGAATCCAAGCACTCGTTTTTTTTCTTAGTTTTCTTTTGTCGGTCCGAAACTGTTAACTTTCGCACTGACGATCTCTTTAACAAAATAAACTTAAAATAGAAATAAAATTTGATTAGAAATTTAAAAATAAAATAAAAATAAAATAAAAATAAAAATAAAATGAAAATAAAAATTAAATTAGATTAAATTAAAACATAAAATACTAGAACATATAGTAAGTGATATTTAAAAAAAATAAAATAAAGTAAAATTAAAATAATAAGCATTTTTAAAATTTTGAAATAACTATTTAGAGGGATTAAATAAATATTGAATTAATTTACATAATTATATATATACATAATCTTTTCTTTGATTAATTTACGAAGAACGATCTCGACATGGAATCATATTGGTTTTCAAAGCCCTAGATCGCGTTTCTATTTTGATATTATTTTGACACAAGTTCATCATCAATTTTAGATATTGTCCACTTGTTTAACTTGACAAGTGTTTTGATGTTAACGTGATACGTTTAATGTTCAATTAGGCACGGTACTTATGTGGTCCCCACTTAATCATACATGTTACTGATTCCATCATATCTCCGGCCTAGTTTGTGTTGACATATAACCTCAACTTGACTTAAACCTTTCTTAGTTGATCACAGTACTTTTATTGACATACTTGACACTTTGTACTTTGTACACTCGACACTTTGTGCTTTGCACACTTGACTCGATCTAGAAAATTTGAAATAAAGTAGAAGATTCAGGGCCTTAACAATCAGATCTTGTATGACTACAAACAGAGAAAGTCCAAGGCTTGAACCAAAATAAATGAAGAAATAAAGCAGAAATTAAAATCCTGACTCTTTTTTGACTCATTTTCTTGATTTTCTATTTGTTTTTTTGTTTTTGTTTTTCTTTTCTTGACTCTTTTGTTTTCATTTTTCTTGGCTTTCTATGAGGCTTTTCTTGACTCAAATAAAAATTAAAAATTGATACTTATTACATAAGACAACTGTGATCAGGTAAAGAGAGGCTTGGGTGTGACATGTGTAATTACATTTCGTCCTTCATTGGTATGACTTTAACAGAATCATGCAACCACTTCATAAATGTAAAGCCACTAGCATCGGCAATAGTTTAAGTTTATATCACCCAACACTTACTTGTTTGTCAAGCCTATCTACACATCGATGAATGACCTTGTAGCCTTTTGATCTACTCTTTTCATGCGCTAGGATCATTACATACCAATGTACTGTCACTTTCCACATGGTCGGATCAAATTCTTAATTGAAAATTTTAAATATCCGACTCCCTCTATGAAGGAGCTCCCTCTAAACAGAATTTTACTTTTTGAATTTTCTGAGATTTTTCTTAAATGGGAGTAAAGATGAAATTAATATTATATATAAAAAATAAAATCTTTTTGTTAAGTCAAGCGACTCGTTTTTGGTTTTCTTAAAGTAAATTGAAAATCTTTTTGGTGAGTTAAAGTTAACTCATTTTCTCCCTCTAAAATTGTGACATATTTTAAAAATATTTACAATTTTAAAACAAAAGATAAAAGTTACTCAAAAGAAATCATGGCCAATGATTCAACGAGAAACAAAAATCGGGCACGACTAAAAGCTTTGGTAAAGAGATCTGCAAAGTTAAAGTCAGAATGGACCCTTTTTATGTCGACAAGCTTATGATCAAAACAATCGCGAATAAAGTGTGTTTGGATGTCGATGTGCTTAGTCTTTGAGTTCTGGACCGGGTTTTTAACAATAGCAACAACAGCCTCATTATCACATTTGGTCATGGTTCCATAGAAATTCAAACCGTAATCCAGCAGCTGATACTGGATCCATATAACTTGTGAGCAGCAACTGGATGCGGCAACGTACTCGGCTTCTGCTGTGGAGGTGGACACTGTGACTTGTTTCTTGCACTGCCACGAGATCAACCGATCTCCCAGGAATTGACATCCACCCGATGTGGATTTTATGTCCAAATTGCATCCCCCATAATCACTGTCGGTGTAAGCATGTAGTTCGAAGGGGGACTCCTTTGGATACTAGAGTCCCAAACATGGTCTTCCCTTCAAGTATCTGAAAATGCGCTTGACAGCTATCATGTGGGATTCTCTTGGGTAAGATTGATATTTGGCACACTGACAAACAGGGAACTGATGTCTGGTCTGCTTGCAGTGAGATACATCAGGGAACCAATCATGGACCTATAAAGGTGTTGATCGACTGGTTTTCCTGATGGATCAGGAGAGAGAACAGGTCGCGTGGCGATTGGAGTCATGAAAGCCGTTGAGTCCTTGAATCCAAATTTCTGAACAATGTCTTGAATGTACTTTTCTTAATGAATTAAAACTTGTAAGCCCAGGAAGAAAGTCATCTCCCCTAAGGAAATCATCTCATATCGCTTCTGCATAATCTCAGAAAACTCCTTGCATAGATTCTCATTCGTGGACCTGAAGATGATATCATCAACATACACTTGAACCAGAATCAGATCGCCCTTAACCTTCTTGACAAAAAGAGTTTGATCGACGATTCCTCTTTGTAACCATTCTTCACCAGATGGTCAGCCAGTGTGGCATACCAAGCACGAGGAGCTTGGTGAAGACCATAAAGTGCCTTGTCAAGTCGGTAAACATGATAATCCTGGATCTTCAAAACCTGGAGGTTGACAGACATAGATTTCTTCTTTCACTTTCACGTACAAGAAAGCTGTCTTGACATCCATTTGATATATTTTGAAGTTCATGTATGAGGCGTATGCCAGAAAGATGCGGATTGCTTCTAGTCTGGCTACGGGTGCATAAACCTCATCGTAATCAAGTCCTTCACGTTGCCAAAAGCCTTGCATAACAAGTCGGGCTTTATTTCTAATGATTACCCCTTGTTATCTTTCTTATTTCGAAACACCTATTTTGTTCCGATCGGCTTCTTATGTTCTGGTTTCTTCACTAGCCTCCAAACATTTAGCTTCTTGAACTGTAACAGCTCTTCTTGCATTGCTTCAACCCAGGAATTCTCTTTCAATGCAACTTTGTAGTCCTTAGGCTCGATGTTGGTACATGATGTCAGTAGTTCAGTGTCTAGTGTCTGTAATCGAGTTAGTTGGATTTGTATTTTGTATTAAGCGAAGTTAGCTCACAAGTTCGCTTATATAGGCGAACTTGTGAAACAAGCGAAGTTAGTGATAACTTCGCCTAAACATGTTAGGCGAAGTTGTCGTCTGTTATATACGGCTAGGTTACGGCTGATTTAGAGGAATCAGTTTATGAGTTGTTCAGAGTTTTTTGTAATCGGTGATCAGTGAATCACGTGTTTCCAGTTGCAATACAACGTGTCTTTGTTTATTGTAACGTGTGTTTGATTGTGTTAACGTGTATCGTCTTCTACGCTCGTATCATCTTACGTAGGGATTCCGCACCTACGTAGAACGAGATATTCCGTGTAGATCTGGCTGGGAACCTACACTCGACCTGTGAAATAAAACAAGAAAAAAGACATCTGTTAATAGTTCCAGAGGTGCTGCGTGTTTGAATGCTAGCAGACGGATATCCAATGATGTTCTCAGTCGGATGTCGACGATGGATTGGTAACTGTGGAATTTGCTCGACATGCTCGACTGGTGTTGCCTCAAGCTGAACGGTCAAGCTCTCTATGGGATGAAAAACGGTGGTCGCAGGGACGGAAGCACTTGGTTTAGGATCAATTGCACCTTCTTCTTGATCAAACAAGTGTTCTGGAGCAATGGGACCTTCCTATAGGTCATCATAAAATGGCACAACAACGGCTGGAACAGAAGTTGAGTCGGTGTTACCAAAAGCTTCATTAGGACTTGGATCAACTTGCACATTTGATGCATCAACCTCCACTGCAGAACCTTGATTATCTTCTTCTGAGGGAGGTGTGGGAACGGATTCCACCACACTAGGTTCTGCTGGAGGTGGCTCTGCATGTTCAGCTTGAACATTTTCTTCGTTGTCTGCTGACACATATGAGTCAGTATCTGAATCAGTGATGTCTTCAACAACGGGCATCTCTGTAGAATCAGCAGAGAGTTGCAAAACATTGACCGGCGCTTGTTGATTTGCCACGGGTGGTATATTAAGTACAGGTGCATGAGCATCTACATTAACATCTTCAAGACCTCTCAGTACTGCTTGCATAAAAATGGACTGATCATCTCCAAGTTGAACTGGTTCAGAAACAACAGGGGAAACAGTTGGTACAACCGGTGTCACATACATTCCTCGATATTGCTTGAACAGACTTTCATAATCAAACATTCAGTCTGCACCGTTGTGTGCATCAGTAGGGTTCAATTCTTGCCAATCAAGGTTGAAAGACTCCAAAATTACTCTAGTTTTCTTGTTATACACACAATAAGCATTTTTGTCAGCAGAATAACCAACAAAGTAGCACTCATCCGCCTTTTCAGCAAACTTGGAAGTTGTTCCAGCATTGGTTTGGAGTATGGTGCAGGGACATCCAAACGTTTTGAAGAAATTCGCCCTTGGATTAGTTCCATAAAAGACTTCGTAAGGAGTTTTGTTCAATCTCTTGTTTAGAAGCACACGGTTCTGGGTAAAGCAGGCAGCATTGATGGCTTCACCCCAGAAAATCAATGGAAGCTTGGAGTATGAAAACATTGTTCTAGCAGCTTCAACCAACGTACGGTTTCGTCGTTCAGTCACCCCATTTTGTTCGGGAGTGTAAGGTGCGCTGACTTGACGAAGGATTCCCTTGTTGTGGCAGAATTCATTCACGAATTTGTTGCAGAATTCTGATCCGTTGTCACTCCTGATACACTTCACTCTTTTGTCCGTTTGATTCTAAACTAACACGATAAATCTGAGTAGAAATTGTGATGTCTCATCCTTGTGTCCTAACAGAAACGTCCAACTGAAACGTGAAAAATCATCGGTAATAACCAGACAATAGGCCTTTCGACCTATTACAAATGGTTGAATTGGACCAAAGAGGTTCATGTGCAACAGTTGGAGAGTGGAGTTTATGGAATTAACAGTCTTGGGTGTGTGAGGAAGTCTGTGCTGTTTTCATTTTGAGCAAGATAAACATCTTTTAGCACAATGAAAGGATTTAACAGGCAAACCCCTCATATGGTCACCTTTAACCAACTTATTCAAGTTCTTAAAGTTGACATGACCCAATCGTCGATGCCATAAGGATGAATCGTTCTTCGAGGCCTTGGACATCAAACAAGAAGCAACACACATGGAATAATTACTTCTCGTATCCAGAATATAAGCATCATTGTGCCTCGGAGTACGCAACAAAATCCACTCTTCAGGGACTTTAAAACCTGGTTTTAATACAAAACGTCAAAATCAAACCTGCAAAATCATCGTGTTCATCAGGCGAAGTTTCCGCTACTGTTTGTAGGGTTTAGGCGAAGATATAAGGTTAAACGAAGTTATCCACAACTTCACCTGCCTCACAAGTTCGCTTATCTCAAGCGAAGTTATCCACAACTTCGCGTACCTCACAAGTTCGCTTAACTTAATCAGGCGAAGTTGAGAAATCAAGCGAAGATAAGACTTAAGCGAAGTTAACTTTAACTTCGCCTACAGTGCTGTTCAGAATAAAATTTTTATTTTTTCGGGTTTCTTTCTTTGTGTTTTCGTTTCGTGAAAGACGACTTCCATAAATATTACGGAACTGGTAAAAATGGAGGTGGAAGCGGGTTCAGCTACTAAGGCACCGAAAATGCTTAAGGGTACCTATTTCGTGGCGTGGAAAGATCGGTTTGAGCAGTATGTTAAATATCAAGATGCTAAGATGTGGGTGTGCATTCAAGATGGATACATTCCACCAACTGCTTTGTATGAGGGTCGTGAACAAATTAAGAAATACAACAAGATGGAAGAGGAAGAAAAGAAGATGTATGAGGCTGAAAGCAAAGCTCATGTTGCGATAACAATGGCTCTTCCACAAGAGATTCTTCACACCTTCAGGAAGTATAAAACCGCTAGAGAGTTATGGGAAGCACTTGAAAACCGATTTGAAGGTAATGTGGGGATACGTGCATCCAAGATTAAACTACTCAAAACCCAATTCTCGGTGTTCAAGTGTTTGAAGAATGAATCACTTGATGATATCATCACGAGATATTATCACCTGATGACCGAACTCAGCAATTATTCCATTGCTTACAAAGAAGAGGAGATTGTAGAAAAACTTCTTGATTCTCTCCCACCAAAATGGGAGATGTACACTGTCTTGATGAGAGAAGATAAAGAGTTTGCCGACTATGACTTGGAAACAGCAGTCAACAAACTACGAACTTTTGAACTTAACATGGTTCGAAAAGAAACACCAACTGATCAGGTTCAGGATCCGGGAATGTATGGTGCGAAATTTAATTCAAGTTCAAGTTCGAAGTCAGAATCATCTGCTTACTACTCAAAGGGAGACTCGAGCTCTAACTCAACTCATGATGGTCATGTTTCTCTCAACATGGACGGTGATGTGTGTTTCGTAGCTGGTGGAACAAATTCTTCTAAACCTCAAACAACAAAGGGTAGTTTTTCTTCAAGTGTTCCGAACATCAACTACTCTCAGATGCCCATGAGTGTTAAATCTGCTGAACAGCAGTTTGCTCTCTATGCATCTTTCATTGCTTCTTACGAAAATTACATTAAAGGTAAAATCGTTGATCCTACAACTTTAGACGAAGACTATGATCAGATCGATGCTGATGATCTGGAGGAGATGGATCTGCAGTGGCAGATGGCAATGATTGTAAGAAGAGTTAAAAGGTTTATGAAGAAAACTGGTAGAAAATTCGTTGGTGAAAGACCAGGTTTTGACAAGTCAAAGGTTCGGTGTTATAACTGTCAACAGAATGGCCACTTTGCTAAAGAATGCACAAATGACAGAGTAGAACGCAGTCAAAACAGGTCTACACAGCAGAGTGGTGGTGGTAGTGAGAATAGGGCGATGATATCCAGAAAGAACGGGGAATACAACTGGAATCTGCAAGTTGAGGAAGTGTTCGAACAGGCCAACTTGGTTAACATCGAAACTGAAGAAAAACCCAGAGAGACAAAAGAAAATCAAGCATACATGGCAGAAGTGAACGATCAGCTTTCTGAGGTAAGTCCTAAACTCCCTTGTACGAAATGTGAAAATCTGTCTGAACAGTTGAAAACAATAACTGATAAGTTTGTTAGTTTGGATGCTCAATTCAGAACATTAAAAAAGATCATTATTACACTAAAACTAGAGAAAACAGTTACAAGGTAAAAATAAAAGCTAGTGAGAAAGATATCAGTAGTCTTAAAGCAAGTCTAGCTGAAAAAATACAAGTAATTGATCTTAGCTATGAAGTGTTAGAAGAGAAAACCAAACTAATTACTGAAAGGGATAAACAGATAGCTGATCACCAGGTGAAAATGGTGGAACTAAACAGAAAGCTTGAGCAATTTAGAAATTCCTCCGCAATACTTGATCACCTCGTAAGTGATCAACGTTCCCCAGTTAAGAGGGGAGGAATTGGATATAATGAAGTTCCACCACCTTATAATCATAACTATACTTTCGATCCTAGTAATCAGAAATCTGTTGATGTTGAAATTGGTCAGACAGTTCCTGTTAAGGTTACGATTAAAGATCCAGAAGTTAGTAAAGGCGAAACGAGTAAGCCTGTTTCAAATGTTAAGATTTCTGTTCTTAGTTCTGTCTCATCAAATTCGGACAAGACATCCGAGTCTAGTGAGACAGAAGAAGAGGAAGTTTTACTAAAACGTGGAGAGGAACATAAACCAACTGAAAAGAATTCTCCACTAAACCCGTATGTCCCACCATATGTTAGACAAACGGGCAGTAATGCAGCCTCATCATCTAAAACAACTATTGAGACGAATGTTGAACACAGGAGTTGTTTCAGATGCAATCAAATAGGACACCTGATTGCTGATTGCCCTCTGAAGCAGAGATTCAGAGGTATGAGGCCTTCGAAAACTGAGAATAGAACTAACAGTAATTTCTATAATGGTAAAAATGAAAACTCATCAAAGTTAAGATGTTGGACTAATCCAGGTTTTCAAAGAAGTCGACCTCAGTTTTTCCCAGTTAACAACCAAACCATTAGTAATAATTCATTTAACTCACGAAGGTTTGGATGGCCTCATAGTCAATCTACTAGAAGGTATCCTTTTGGGACTTACAGAAATCAGTCTAATACTAACTTTGGACAGCCAAAGTACGGGATGCATTTTAACAGATTTAATCGACCCAAGACCAATAGGTCTTGGGTCCCCAGATTTTAATCCTTTGCTTTGATCGTGCAGGAACAGTTGAACAGGGCTGCAAACAATCTATGGGTTGTGGATAGCGGCTGTTCCCGGCACATGACGGGTAACAAGAATTTGTTACACGAGTGGAAACCTGTTCAGGGAGGAAGAGTTAGTTTTGCTGGAGAGAGTGGTGGAAGGTTTACTGGAATTGGGACAGTGACTAATGGCAAAATGAAGTTAGAGAAGGTGAATTTCGTTGAAGAACTGAAGCATAATCTGCTGAGTGTATCTCAGATCTGTGACAAAGAGTACACTGTGCACTTTACCAAAGATGAAGCGATCGTACTGTATACTGGTTTCAAGATACCAGAGGAATGGATAGTAATGAAGGCTCCAAGGGAAAAGAATACATATATTATGGACATGAGGTCGACTGAGATGGCAACAGAAGAATAGTGTCTTCTGTCAAAAGCAACTGAATCGGAGTCCGAGTTATGGCATCGAAGAATGGGGCATATTCATCTTCGGAAAATGAACTACATTGTCAAGAATGGGCTGGTGCTGGGTGTTCCCTTGAAAAAATTCAACTTTGAAGACCAATGCTTATCGTACAAAAAGGGAAAGCAACACAAGAAATCTCATCACACCAAGAAGGTTAATTCAATAGTCAGTACCCTAGACCTACTTCACATGGATCTCTTCGGTCCCGTGAATGTAAAAAGCCTAGGTGGAAAATCATACTGCTTGGTGATAACTGATGATTTCTCTCGATATTCTTGGGTATATTTCCTGGAGACAAAGGATGAAACGGTGCAGTTGGTAATAAATTTGATTACCAAGGTTGAGAATATTATGGGGAAGAAGGTTAAATACATCAGGACTGACAATGGGACAGAGTTCAAAAACTATCAGATGGAGATATTCTGCTTACAGAAAGGGATAGACCACCAGTACAGCGCTCCGTATACTCCGCAACGAAATGGGGTGGCTGAGAGGAAGAACAGAACGCTAATTGAAGGAGCCAGAACCATGCTGGCTGATTCTAAACTTCATGTGGTGTTCTGGGCTGAAGCTGTTGCAACAGCCTGTTATATCCTTAATAGAGTTTTAACTGTTAAAAGATTGAATAAAACATATTATGAACTTATGCATGGGAGAAAGCCTAACTTGAGTGGTCTCGAACCATTCGGGTCCCGTGTTCGATATTAAAGACGAACTCAAAATTTGGTGAAATAGCCGACGAAGGTATTCTAGTCGGATATGTTGTTGGGACTCCCAACAGACGAGTCTTTAATCTATCGACCAGCAGGGTTGAAATGGTGTGTAACACTGATATCACAAGTTACAAATCACCAATACCAAGCACGGGACCCGCTGGGGCTTTCGACTATGATAGGCTTTTTAAATCTTTTAATTTTCCTTACCTGGATTGTGCAGAAGTTGATGAGAGAATAGCTACGAAGATGCTTTATGATGAGGAAGAAACTCTTGTGCAACGACCGCAGTACGATGAATGTCAACCTTCCTCGTCAAATGCTGTCGATACCCCTGCTGCCTCTACAGAAGAGGAATTCTTCAATCCGTTTCACTCTCAACAACAATCACCCATTGATGAGCTATCTTCGAACCTGGAAGACAATCTGCAAGTCAGTTCGGTTCCGACTACGAGTGTTCACAAAAATCACCCTTTGGAGAACGTGATAGGTGATCTGTCCGACGGTGTACAAACAAGACGAAGCTTGAATGAGCACACTTGTGTTTACACAAGCATTAAAGATACAGGCATCAATAACGAATGCTTGTACACCTGCTTCATAAGCCAGATTGAACCAAAGAACTATCAAATGGCTCTCAAGGACAGCTCGTGGGTTGAAGCCATGCAAGAAGAGTTAGCCCAGTTCAAGAAGATGAAGGTTTGGAATTTGGTTGCAAAATCGAAAAATGTGCATGCGATTGGCACAAAATGGGTTTTCAAATGCAAGAGAGATGAAAAAGGGATAATTATCAGGAACAAGGCGAGGCTGGTTGTAAAAGGTTTTAATCAGCAAGAGGGGATCGACTATAATGAAGTGTTTGCTTCTGTGGCGAGATTGGAAGCGATTCGATTGTTTTTGGCATTTGCGGCACACAAGGAGATGAAGGTGTTCCAGTTAGACGTGAAAAGTGCGTTTCTTAATGGTAAAGTCGATGAGGTTGTGTACGTTGAGCAACCTCCGGGTTTTCCTGACCCAAACTCTCCTGATCACGTGTTCAAGCTAAGTAAAGCGCTATATGGGCTACATCAGGCCCCTCGTGCCTGGTACTCAACTCTATCCGATTACTTGCTTGAGAATGAATTTGAAAGGGGAAAGATCGATAGCACACTGTTCGTTAAGAGAAATGAAAGAGACTTTCTTCTGGTTCAAGTCTACGTGGACGACATCATCTTTGCTGCATCAAAAGTCGCCATGTGTCAGGAATTTGAAGCCGTCATGAAAAAGAGGTTTGAAATGAGTGCTATGGGTGAACTAACTTTCTTTTTAGGACTGAAGGTTGATCAGAAGAAAGATGGGATGTTCATTCATCAGACTAAATATATCCAAAACGCTTCAAGATGGAGGACAACACACCATTTGATACTCCAGTTTGCGTCAACCATAAACTAGGTGCTGATTCAGACAGTGATACAGACGTGGACCCCACCCAATATCGGGCAATCATAGGTTCTTTAATGTACTTAACTTCATCTAGATCTGATATTATGTTTGCAGTTTGTCTTTGTGCTCGCTTTCAGGCAAACCCAAAGGAATCTCACATGAAGGGTGTGAAGAGGATATTGCAATATCTCAAAGGCAAGCCTAAGCTAGGGTTGTGGTACACGAAAGGAGGAGACTTGGAGTTAGTCGCCTACACAGATTCTGATTATGGAGGATGCAATCAGAATCGGAAGTCAACAACAGGTGGATGTCAGTTTCTTGGAGGCAGATTAGTGTCATGGCAGTGCAAGAAGCAGACCTCAGTCGCCATTTCTACCTGTGAAGCAAAATACATGGCAGCATCGAACTGTTGCTCACAGGTTCTTTGGATACAACAGCAATTGCGCGATTATGGTCTGAATTTCACTCATACTCCTATTTGCATAGATAACACTGCTGCTATCTCAGTAACTAACAATCCCGTAAAGCATAGCAAAACTAAACACATTGACATCCGTCATCATTTTATACGGGATTGTGCTGAGAAGAAATTGATTGTGCTCGAAAAGGTTGATTCGTTAGATAATTTCGCTGATTTGTTTACTAAAGCGTTTGACAAAACTCGTTTTCAAAACCTTGTTGAGCTAAATGGGATGATCAATCCCGAGTAACCGTGTTTTTCGTTTTTGAGTATTTGTAAAAAAAAAAAAACGTCACTATCGCTTAGAATTATGTCGGTTGCTTCAGTTTGAAGGACATATCTTCGGATATGTTTGGTCCTCATTTCTACCTGTAGAGTATGAGGATAACCATTAACCAGATGACTGGAAGTGACCGAGGCGGTTTATGATGTGTTTTTTATTCTTTCGCTGAAAATTAGTCGTTCATACTTAGTTAGAAGGACACATACTCGTATGTGGTCGGTCCAGCTGATCCATTGGATCTTCAGGATAGCCGTTTACCTGAAGACTTCGAATTGATCGGGGCGATTGAAGTTAAATTTTTTTAGGGAGATGAAATTATTTTTCAAGTCTACTACTTCGTAAGAAGTTTCTTTATTATGTTTAAAAGAAAATTGATCCAACCTTGGAAAGTGATAGACAAACTGATTCTGTGTGCTTAATTAGTGAAGTTATTAGGCCTAAAAGACTTTAGAACAGTCATTGTATGTCATGGTAGCTTTTTATGGTGCGTAAAAGTAGAAGTGATACAAACTAAATCTCCTCGATTTTACGTGGAAACTCCTTAAGAGTTGTGCATGTCTCCATATATATCTTTCCGAATGATAGGCAGAAAAGCGATTACCCAGTCATACACGAGCCCGTGAGTGTTCTGATTCCCGTGAAAATAGAGTGTCAAGAAACTGCAGTGATCCAGATTCGGGACTTGCAGTTATTTACGTCTCTGAAACTGTGTAATCTTGTTATTTAAAAAAAAAAAAAAAAAAAAAAAAAAAAAAAAACTGAGACATTCTAGAGCTTATAATGTTAATACTTCTCAATCAAGATGCAAGAAAGAGAACATGAATAAGAGTCTAAAGATCGAAGAGTACTTGCTATTTAATCAGACACTACGGGTCGAGGTCAACTCGGGGTGACTTGGGGAAAGCCAAATACGCTTTGAGAATAGATAGGAGACATCACAATCTCTGATGTGTTGCCCATTTAAATTTTGAGCTTAATTGAACCTAACCCGTATCACAGAAGCGATGAAAACCATTTTAAGTTATTTACCTGCTTACAACCTGTCTCTTTATGTCATAATACAGCTGAACATGGATCTATGTGACAGTCACGTAATTAGTATGATTCCTGTTCGGATCTTTTCTAAAACATGGTAGTCCCTGTCGAGACTGAAATTTGATCCCGTGTACCTTATTTCTAAGTTTTATCCTACTTATGTAGTTGTATGATTTTATACCTGGTTACTTGGTCTTGATCGTATCATTTAACTCTTTAAAGGATGTTTTAAAACAATAATTGCAAATTGTTCAAATTATAGGGGTTTGTTGTGTAAATTTTAATATCGGCGAAGTTATCCCTAACTTCGCCTGCAATAGGCGAAGTTATCCATAACTTCGCCTGTATAACCTTGACCCTATATAAAGAAGTTTTTGGTCAAATGCTCAGTATTGTTTTTCAAAATCCGGTGAACTTATTCCCAGTAACCCTAAGCGAAGTTATATCTCGATCAATCTGTGTTATTTTTCCTCGAGTTCATTCCGTGTTAAAGGTGTGTAGGGTTGTTGCATCTTTTAATCTATGTCATTGGCGTTAATCAAAGGTCGTTTCGACCCGTTTAGTGACCTCGTTCTTTCAAACATCCAACACCCGATTTTCAAACTTATTTTCACGTGGTCGTAATCATATTGATCGTCTAGATCTCCATAAAAACATGTGTTTAACAGTCCCCAATCTCCAAATTGACCAAATCAATTCGTTTGAACAACTAAACTGTTGCCGATTCATATTCAGGCGAACTTACAGTTTAGGCGAAGTTATCCTTAACTTCGCCTGAGGGTTAACTTCGCCTGATAATTAATTATGTAACAGTACATGAGGCGAAGTTGTGGTCAGGCGAAGTTATCATTAACTTCGCCTGGCCCTTTTTACTTAACATTGATCAGGCGAAGTTCAAGTTGACTTCGCCCACCTCTAACTTCGCCTATACAGAATAAATCATAACTTCGCTCATGGTAACAGGCGAACTTGTGATTTACCTCGACGTTTTTCTAACTTAGTCTGTTTTTGTTGCAGAAATGGCAGCTGTAGCTGGAGCAGGTGGTGCAGGTGGTGACGAAGGAGGAGATAACCATCGACAGTTTTTCCCGGGGCATAACATGTACATCACATTGGACCCGGATGCGAGCGGTGTTGATGATTTCCGCGAGATCATCACATTTCTACTCCGCTCGCGTATCTTCCACGCTATTACTACAACACTGCCTATCTCATTGCCAAACATAGAAGATTTCTGGCAGACAGTGGAATATGACTGTCGAGTCGAGCCCCCGGTTATGCGTGCAACGGTTAACAATCAGAAAGTACAGTTCTCGTCTGAACAGATCATGGTGGCTTTACAGTTTGGGGATGAAACGAGAGACGATCCTACAGACTTCGTGGCTCCATTCAGAGATGGTGCTTTTCTGAGGATAGGATATTCTGGTCCATTGGGAGATACTCAAAGACGAAAGGGATTCTTGTTAGACCAATGGCGATTTCTTATGCACGTGATGATCGTGTGTATGTCAGGGAGAAAGGCTGGTACGGATGGAATGGGTGCGACCATGCAGTCGGTGATGACTGCACTGACTTACAATAAGCGTTATAGCTTTAGTCAGATGGTATTCTACGAGATAGACCGTCAAAGAAGGGCGGTGGCGCGTGAGAGATTTCTGATGTATCCAAGATTCCTTCAAATGATCTTGAATCATGTTGCTCCCACGTTACCTCAGCGCCGCCCGATTAGATATGTGGAGAGTGTAAGCAAGAGGATCTTCGCTCAGTGTAGATCATCAAGTGCAAGAAGCAAGCCTGAGCTCCGTCCTCGACATACTCCATTATTTGGGTACTTGATCAACCCAGAGTATGTTCCAGCTCGTGGGGACGAGTTTCGGGATCCGGCACCACAACAGGCTGGAGCACCTCAACCACCACCTGAGGTACAACAAGCTTTACCTGCTGCTCATGTTGTGGCACCGGAGGAAAATGTAGACCTTGAAGCTGCGTTTGGCGGTCAAGGATTTTTTGATATGGATCGTGTTGACCCTGAGGAAGAGGTACAGGTCTCGGTAGCCCGGGTTACTAGTGTGGATGTTGCTAGGGCAGCTACGACTGAGGCTGATTCTGATTCTTCAGATGATGATGTGGCTGAAGCTAGACGGATTTTGGTTACACAAGAAAGGATTCATGGGAAGAGGAAGAGAGACAATGATGACAGTGAGTCGGATTTTGAGGAATATTTACATCAGTTGGTCCATAGATCGAGAAGGGAACGGGCAGGTGCAGGTTCAGGAACTGGTGAGAGCTCAAGGGTGGTTCGTTTCACTCCACCCGCACTATCTGGTATGACTATAGTCCCTACACCATTGCAAGTTACAGGGCCAATCGCCACGGATGTTCCCGTGGTGACTACCTCATCTTCCTTCGGCATCCCACCCACTACATTTCAGCTCTCGGCTCCGGAGATTGTGTCCCTGCCACCTCCAACTCTTACAACTCTTACTCCAACGGAGGTCGTAGCAAGGTTTGTTGAGTCGACAGTTGTTGCTACTGCAGGGTTGTCGGTTACGATACCACCTGCGGTTACGTTTCCACCTGTTTCTGAGGTGCCGGTTACATTGGGAATCCCTCATCCGTACGCTCAAGACATATCATATATGAGGTTTGATTTCGATGCAACCTTATCCGATTCGGAAAGAATAGCAGCGATAGAAAGGGTTGTGGCAGAACAATCAAGGGTAAATCTTATCCAGACTCATGCTATTCAGCGCCTCGTTGCGGAGAATCAGATTCAGTCGTCCCTCCTGATCGAGCATGGTAAAATAATTGATGCCTTGAAACAGTTCTTGGCATCTCAGGGGGAGACGGGCTGTAAGGGTGATGAGCTGAGGACGAAGAAGCGTAATGATCGAGACGATGATCCCAATGCATCAAAAGGTGCAGGTGGAGAGTTGCCAAGAACTGAACAAGCTCTTGGGACTTCCACATCTCAGGGGGAGTCAACGAGTGCAGCTGGTGGTTCAGGGGGTGATGATGTGGTGGTTGTGGATGCTGAGGAGGTGTTAGATGGTGTTATAGGTGATGAGGATGTGTTACCAATGGAGGAGATAGAGAAGATAGGGGCTGAGATTGTCATTGATAGTGAGATTGAATAAGGAGAGATTGTGGAGGAGAACGTTGAGCACGAGATTCCGGAAGTTGATAAGGCAGATATGGGTCAAGATATGGGAAGCAATGAAACGGAATGGGAGGAGCAGCCAAGATGAAAACAAGGCTACGCTCATTGGTTCGTAAAGACTAAGAAACCGGCGGTCCCTACTATGTTCAAGAAAAGTTACAACATCAGGGGTTATGCTGAATCGAAAAAGGGGATTATATGCTGGTTATATGATGAGCAGTTGAGGCTTTTTGTGATTAAAAGGTATGATGGGGTTCAGTATTTCAAGAGGCTGTTGAGATCGTTGAATACGTTGCCTGAGTGTGAAGTGAAGGACTTAGCCAGGTTGGGGTTGATAAACAGGAGTGATGATAACATGGCTAGGGTCATTGGGAAGATAGTCTGGAAGGAAAGCATAAAGGAGAAAAAGTTCGAGCTGTTGAAACCACAGAAAGGAAAGCTTGTTGAAGACAAAGACAGAGGAATGAGAGCAGATGGCAAGCCTTGGATGATCATGAAGTATAAGCCGATCCGGTGTTTAAAAGAAGTGCCGATGAAACAAATGCCCAAGGATGTGCTCAAAGATCTGAAGTGGTGGTATGTGGATTGTGAAACAGCTGAAGCAGTAATGGAGGATGAAGATGAACAAGAGCAGATGAGAGTTTATGATCCTATGCATCTAGTGAATCTGTCTCAAGCTAATCTGCAGGTGCTGAACGAGAAAAAAGATATTTTATATTCCTGCTTGAAAAGAAGAAGCAAAGAAGTATCAAAGAGTTGTTTCGGTTTGTGTACGAGAAGGCGTTCATGTGTTGGTACATAAATGTCAGTAGTTCATAGTCTAGCGTTTGTAATCGAGTCTGTAATGTAATTATGTTATACTCACCTTATACAGTCATATTCAAGCCGTTACACCGACCGGAAACTGCTAAATCGTCGAAAACAGATCTGAATATTTTCAGTGTTCTTCGGGCGAAGTTGTTGTTCTTCAGGCGAAGTTGCCGTCACTGGAAGTAGGGTTTCGGCGAAGATATAGGGTTAAGCGAAGTTATCCACAACTTCGCCTACCTCATAAGTTCGCCTAAGCGAAGTTATTCTCAACTTCGCTTACCTCCTAAGTTCGCTTACCTTAAGCGAAGTTATTCTCAACTTCGCCAAGTCACGCGAATTTAAGGATTTTCCAGCGAAGTTATCCTTAACTTCGCCTATAGTACTGTTTGGAAGAATTTTTGTTTTTTTTTTTCAGGTTTTTCGTGTTTTCGAGAAGATGTCGCCGATTAACATCTCAGAGTTAGTCAAAATGGAAGTTGAAGCGGGGTCGGCTACTAAGGCCCCAAGGTTGATCAAAGGAACCGACTTTGTAGCGTGGAAAGATAGGTTCACTCAGTATATTAAATACCAGGATGCAAAGATGTGGGTGTGCATCCAGGATGGATATATTCCACCGACAATGGAATACGAAGGTAGGGATGTGATAAAGAAGTACAGCAAGATGGAGGAAGAAGAGAAGAAGATGTACGAGGCCGAGAGCAAGGCCCATTACTATGGCTCTTCCTCAAGAGATTCTCCATACATTCCGGAAGTACACTTCTGCACGAGAGCTTTGGGATGCTCTTGAGAATAGATTCGAAGGGAACGTGGGTATTCGTGCCTCGAAGATTAAGCTGTTAAAGACCCAGTTCTCTGTCTTCAAGTATTTGAAGAATGAATCGCTCGATGATATTATCACCCGATATTATCATCTAATGACAGAGCTGAACAACTATTCTATTGCTTACAGAGAGGAGGAAATAGTTGAGAAGCTTCTCGATGCTCTCCCACCAAAGTGGGAAATGTACACTGTTTTAATGAGGGAAGACAAAGACTTTCCTAATTACGACTTGGAGACAGCAGTAAACAAGCTCAGAACCTTTGAGCTTAATATGGTTCGTAAAGAAACACCAACGGATCAGGTTCAAGACCCTGGTATGTATGGTGCCAAAGTTAACTCAGGCTCATGTTCGAAGTCTGAATCTGCTGCTTACTACTCCAAAGGAGAGTCAGGTTCTAACTCTTCTCATGAAGGAAATGTGTCAGTAAACATGAACGGTGATGTTTGCTTTGTTGCTGGAGGATCAAGTACTTCGAAACCTCAAGTATCCAAGAGTAGTTACTCTCTCAGTGCTTCAAGCAATAACTACACTAAGATGCCAATGAGTGTCAAATCTGCTGAAGAGCAGTTTGCACTCTATGCATCTTTTATTGCTTCTTACGAGAACTACATACAAGGGAAGATTGTGGACCCTGCTGTTTTGGAAGAAGACTATGACCAGATCGATCCTGATGATCTGGAGGAGATGGATCTGCAGTGGCAGATGGCGATGATAGTCAGAAGAGTGAAGCGTTTCATGAAGAAGACTGGCAGAAAGTTCGTAGGTGGAAAGCCAGGATTTGATAAGTCAAGGGTGAGGTGTTACAATTGTCAACGAAATGGACACTTTGCAAAGGAGTGCACTAATGCACGGGTAGAACGTAGTCAGGGGAGGACTACACAGCAAAGTGGAAATAACAATGGAGATAATGCCATGATGTCTGATGCTGGTGAATACAACTGGAACATGTTCTCTGGAGAACTCTTTGAGCAGGCACACATGGCGAAGGTTGCAGCTGAAGAATGTATGAAAGCTGCTGAAAATGAAAAAGCTTTCATGGCTAATGATCAGAACTCCGAGGTATGTGCTAAACCTATCTGTACTAAACGTGAGAACTTGTCTGAACAGCTTGCTACAATTACTGATCAGTATGTTAAGTTGGATGCCGAATTTAAAACCTTGAAAGAAGATCATCACTTCACAAAAACAAGAGAAAATAATTATAAAATAAAAATTAAAGCTTGTGAAAAAGACGTTAAAAGTTTAAAAACAAAATTAGCTGAGAAAATTGATGTGATCGATCTAAGCTACGAGGTTTTAGAAGAGAAAACCAAGTTAATCGCTGAAAAAGAAAAACAGATTGCTGATCACCAGGTAAAAGTGGTGGAACTAAATAGGAAACTGGAGCAATTCCGGAATTCCTCTGCTATTCTTGATCACCTCGTTAGTGATCAAGGTTCCTCACCTAAAAGGGGAGGAATTGGTTACCATGAGGTTCCACCACCTTATAACCATAATTATACCTTCAATCCTAGTGTTCATGAATCTGTTAATTTTGTAGCTGAACAGACAGGTTCTGCTAAGGAAACTGGTAAAGTACCGGAAGTTAGTAAAGGCGAAACAAGTTCGCCTGTCTCAAAAGTTAAAATTTCTATTTCAAGTCCAGTCTCATCTGATTCGGATAAGCCATCCGAGTCGGGTAAGACAAAAGAGAAGGAAGTATTACCCACTAGTGGAGAAAAAGTTAAATCAACTAAAAGTAGTACTCCACTCAACCCATATGTCCCACCTTATGTGAGATGTACGGTTGGTAATACTGCCTCCACATCTAAAACATCTGCTGAAAAGAAAGCTGAATATAGGTGTTGTTTTAGATGTAATCAAACAGGGCACCTTGTTGCTGATTGCCCTCTGAAGCAACGTTTCAGAGAGGTGAGGCCCTCGAAAACTGAGACTAAGGTTTTTGGTAATCGTTTAAATGTTAAAAATGAAAACCATTCAAATTTGAGAGCTAATACAGGTTTTCAAAGAAACACATCTCGTTTTTACACTACTAATAACCAAACCAAATGCTATAATTCTTTTGATTCTCTTAATATTCGTCGGTTTGGTTGGCCTCATTATCAGTCTCCAAAGAGGTATCCTGTTAGGACTCGTGGAAATTTTTATAATGCTAACTTTGGTCAGCCAAGTTGTATGAGTTCTGTTAAGAAGGTTAATCGACCCAAGACCAAGAGGTCTTGGGTCCCCAAATTTTAATAATCTCTTTTGTTTGTGCAGGAACAGTTGAACAGGGCTTCCAATAATCTTTGGGTTGTGGACAGCGGCTGTTCCCGGCACATGACTGGTAACAAGGATTTGTTACAAGATTTAAAACCTGTTCAAGGAGCAAGAGTCAGTTTTGCCGGTGAGAGTGGTGGCAAAATAACTGGAAGGGGTACGGTAACTAACGGGAAGATGACGTTAGAAAATGTGAACTTTGTTGAAGAACTGAAGCACAATCTGCTGAGTGTGTCGCAGATTTGTGATAAAGATTATACCGTACACTTCACGAAGACTGATGCGATTGTGTTGAAGCCTGGTTTTCAAATACCAGAGGAGTGGATAGTAATGAAGGCTCCACGTGATCGAAATACGTATATGATGGATTTAAGTTCAACTGAAATGTCAACGGAAGAATCGTGCCTTTTGACTAAAGCAAGCGAATCGGAATCTGAACTATGGCACAGGAGAATGGGGCACATTCATCTTCGGAAGATGAACCATATTGTCAGAAATGGGCTTGTGTTGGGTGTTCCCTTAAAAAGTTTCAATTTTGAAGACAAATGTCTTGCGTGCAAAAAGGGAAAGCAGCACAAGAAGTCCCATCTCACCAAGAAAGTAAATTCAATTGCCAATACACTAGAGCTGCTTCACATGGATCTCTTCGGTCCTGTGAATGTAAGAAGTCTAGGTGGTACAACTTATTGCTTGGTGATCAATGATGACTACTCACGATACTCGTGGGTATACTTCCTGAAATCAAAGGACGAAACGGCTCAAATGGTGAAGAATCTGATTACCAAAGTTGAGAACATTATGGATAAACGAGTGAAGTTCATCAGAAGTGACAATGGTTCCGAGTTTAAAAATTTTGAAATGGAGATCTTCTGTCTGTCAAGAGGGATTGAACACCAATTCAGCGCTCCGTATACACCGCAACAGAATGGAGTGGCTGAAAGGAAGAATAGAACTTTAATTGAAGGAGCCAGGACTATGCTGGCTGATTCGAAGCTTCCGGTGGTGTTCTGGGCTGAAGCTGTTTCTACAGCTTGCTATGTACTGAATAGAGTTTTAACGGTAAAAGGACTTAATAAAACATGCTACGAGCTTATGCATGGGAGAAAGCCAAATTTATGTGGACTTGAAGCTTTCGGGTCCCCGTGTTCAATTTTAAAGGCACATTCAAAGTTTGGTGAAGCAGCCGCTGAAGGAATCTTAGTCGGCTATGAAGTTGGGACTCCCAATAGGCGTGTCTTTAATGCAACGAACGGCAAGGTTGAGGTGGTATGTAACACCGACATTACGAGTTACAGATCGCCAAGACCGAGCATCGGACCTCCTGGGATTTTCGACTATGATAGGCTCTTCAAGTCTTTTAACATACCTGATTTGGTTCGTACAGAAGAAGAAGAACGTGTTGCTACGAAGATGATTCTAGATGAGGAGGAAAATTTGGCACATAGACAGCTATTTGATGATTGTCAACCTTCCTCATCAAATTCTATCGATTCCCCTGCTGTCTCTCCTGAAGAAGAGTTTATCAATCCATTTCACTCTCAGCCAGAAACAACCATTGATGAGCTCTCTACTAATTTAGAAGATAATCTGCATGTCGGTGCTGTGCCGACCACGATAATTCACAAAGATCACCCTTTGGAGAATGTTATAGGTGATGTGTCCTCCGGTGTACAAACCAGAAGTAGCTTGAATGAGCACACCTGTGTTTATACGACCATTAAGGAAACAGGTTTAATGAACGAATGTTTGTACTCATGCTTTATTAGCCAGATTGAACCGAAAAATTATCAAATGGCTCTTAAGGACAGCTCGTGGGTCGAGGCCATGCAAGAAGAGTTGGCTCAATTTAAGAAGATGGAAGTTTGGACTTTGGTTGAAAAACCAAGGAATGTGCATGCTATAGGCACAAAATGGGTGTTTAAGTGCAAGAGAGATGAAAAGGGGATTATTATAAGAAACAAGGCGAGGCTGGTCGTTAAAGGATTTAATCAGCAAGAGGGGATAGATTATAATGAAGTGTTCGCTCCGGTGGCCAGGTTGGAAGCGATAAGATTGTTTTTGGCATTTGCTGCTTTTAAGAAGATGAAAGTGTTTCAGTTGGACGTGAAGAGTGCGTTCCTCAATGGGAAAGTTGATGAGGTTGTGTATGTTGAGCAACCTCCGGGTTTTCCTGACCCAGACTTTCCTGATCATGTGTACAAGTTGAGCAAGGCGCTGTATGGATTACATCAGGCACCTCGTGCCTGGTATTCAACGTTATCGGACTACTTGCTAGAAAATGGTTTTGAAAGGGGTTTGATTGACAGCACACTGTTTGTGAAGAGAGAAGGAAGTGACTTCCTGCTAGTTCAAGTCTACGTGGATGATATCATATTTGCTGCATCAAGAGTCTCCATGTGTCAGGAATTTGAGGCCGTCATGAAGAAAAGATTCGAGATGAGTGCTATGGGTGAATTAACGTTCTTTTTAGGATTGCAGGTTGATCAAAAGAAGGATGGGATGTTCATTCATCAAACAAAATATGTTCATGATGTCCTCAAGCGCTTCAAGATGGAGGACTCTTCTCCATTTGACACTCCAATTTGCGTCAACCACAAGTTGGGAGCAGAAATAGACGGTGACGCAGATGTGGACCCAACTCAGTATCGGGCTATAATAGGTTCTTTGATGTATTTGACTGCTTCTAGGCCTGATATAATGTTTGCTGTTTGTCTTTGTGCTTGTTTTCAGGCAAACCCGAAGGAATCTCACATGAAGGGTGTGAAGAGGATTTTACGGTATCTCAAAGGCAAGCCGAAGCTAGGGTTGTGGTACCCGAAGGGAGGAGACGTGGAACTGGTTGCTTATACGGATTCTGATTACGGAGGGTGCAATCAGAGTCGGAAGTCGACAACAGGAGGATGTCAGTTTCTCGGTGGAAGATTAGTTTCCTGGCAGTGCAAGAAACAGACATCAGTCGCAATCTCTACGTGCGAAGCTGAATATATGGCAGCATCCAACTGCTGCTCTCAGGTTTTGTGGATTCAGCAACAATTGCGCGACTATGGTCTGAATTTCTTACTCACTCCTATTTTAATTGATAACACTGCTGCCATCTCAGTAATTAACAATCCCGTGAAACATAGTAAAACTAAACATATTGACATTCGTCATCATTTCATACGGGATTGTGCTGAGAAGAAACTGATTAAGGTCGAAAAGCGTTTGATAAATCCAGATTTCAAAACCTAATTGAGCTAAACGGGGTGATCAATCCCGAGTAACCATTTCTTTTGTGTGTTTATTGAGAAAAAAAAAACGTCACTATTGCTTAAAATTAGTCGGTTACCTCAGTTTGATGGGCATATCCTCGGATATGTTTTGGTCCTCGTTTCTACTTGTAGAGAATGAGGGTCGCCATTAACCAGATGACTGAAAGTGACCGGGGCGGTTATGATGTGTTTTCTTTCTGTCGCTGAAAATTAGTCGGTCATACTTAGTCAGAAGGACACATACTTGTATGTGGTCGGTCCAGTTGATCCATTGGATCTTCAGGATTGCCGTTTACCTGAAGACTTTGACGTGATCGGGGCGATTGAAGTCAAAATTTTCTATGGGAAATGAAATTACTTTTCAAGTCTGTTACTTCGTAAGAAGTTAGTTAGCTATGTTAAACGGAAAATTGATCCAACCATGGAAAATGATAGATATACTAACTTTGTGTGCTTAACTAGTGAAGTTATTAGGCTTAAAAGGCTTTAGGACAATCATTGTATGTCATGGTAACTTTTTATGGTGCGTAAAAGTAGATGTGATACAAATTAAATTTTACTTGATTTTATGTGGAAACTCCTTAAGAGTTTTGTGTGTCTTCATGTATATCTTTCCGAATGATAGGCAGAAAAGTGATTACCCAGTCATATACGAGCCCGTAAGTGTTCTGATTCCCGTAAAGAAGGCGTTTCAAGACACTGCAGTGATCCAGATTTGGGACTTGCAGTTGTTTATTACTCTGAAGTCTATAAGTTGTTTGTAAAAAAAAATAAAATAAAATAAAAAAAATAAAAAAATTTAGTACTTATGAAGTAATTGTAACATTCGAGAATTCAAGATATCGAGACTTCTCAATCATGGAAGAATGAGTACGGGAAGCAGACAAAGAATACTTACAAGTTAATCAGACACTATGGGTCGAAGTCAATTCGGGGTGACTTGGGGAAAGCCAAATACGCTTTGAGGATAGATAGGAGGTATCAATATTTCTGAGTTGTTGCCCACTTAAATTTTAAGGATTAATTGAACCTAACTCGTATCACAGAAACGATGAAAACCATCTTAAGTATATTACCTGCTTACAACCTGTCTCTATATGTCATAATACAGCTAAACACGAATCTATGTGACAGTCACGTAGTTAGTATGATTCCTGTTCGGATCTTTTCTAAAACGTAGCAGTCCCTATCGAGACTGAAATTTGATCCCTTATACTTTATATTTTTTACGTTTTTGTACTTAGATAGCTTTATGATTTCTTAACTGGTTACTTAGAATTGATCATGTTATTTATTTCTTAAAGGACAACTGTTAAAATCTTAAGGGTTAATTTTTGAAATTTTAGGCGATGTTGTTGAATAGGCGAAGTTGTGAATAACTTCGCCTAGGCGAAGTTATCCGTAACTTCGCCTGTATAACTCCGCCTCTATATAAGGATGTTCAAAGGTCACACTATTCATCAGAAATTCAAGCGAACTTATCCGAGAAATCCGGCGAAGATATATATTATACGGCGAACTTGTTTCGTTTCCGTTTTCGACCCTTTTTTCTCAGTTTCGTTCATAGATTCGAGGTGGGTGTTATCGATTAATCGTATATCCAACGACAGTGATGCTTTTCATAGGTCGTTTTGAACGGTTTCGTGACCTCGGTCCGGTGACCTTTCAATTCCGAGATTTACAAGCTTGTATTACGTGTTCATGGACAAACTGTTCGTCCACATAACCTTAATATCAAGTGTTTTTGAGTTCTTCATCGTCAAACCTTTGCCGAAACATCGGATTCCGACTGTTAGAATCTTAACAGTCGCCGATTCAGTTCAGGCGAAGTTAGGGTTTCGGCGAAGTTATCCTCAACTTCGCCTGACGATTAATTTCGCCTGAGGCGAAGTTATCCGCAACTTCGCCTAAGGCTTAATTTCGCCTAACCCTTATCTTCGCCTGAGGCGATGTTGTGATGAGGCGAAGTTATCACTAACTTCGCCCAGAACATTTTACTTAAAATTAATTAGACGAACTTAAAGATGAAGCGAAGTTGTTCCCAACTTCGCCTCACCTTTAACTTCGCCTATACAGGTTTGATCACAACTTCGCTCCTGGTAATCAAGCGAACTTGTGTACAACTTAATCGTTTATCTAACTTGGTTCGTTTATTGCAGATATGGCTGCTGTTGGAGGTGCAGGTGATGACGGTGATGATCAAAGACAATTCTTTCCATCCCATAACCAGTTCATAACACTTGACCCAGATGCAAAGGGCGTGGAGGATTATAGGGAGATAATTACTTTTCTCCTGCGCTCAAGGATTTATCATGAAATAACGACTACCCTGCCTATTTCGCTGCCGAATATTGAAGACTTTTGGCAGACGGTAGAATATGATTGCCGGGTTGAGCCCCCGGTTATGCGAGCCACCGTTAACGGTCAAGTCGTTCAGTTTTCTTCTGAACATATACGGGTGGCGTTGCAGTTTGGTGAAGAAACGAGGGATGACTTAACGGAGTTTGTTGCGCCATTCCGTGATGGGGCGTTCCTCAGGATGGGATATTCGGGTCTCTTAGGAGACACTCAACGGAGGAAGGGGTTCCTCTTAGATCAGTGGCGCTTCCTTATACACGTCATGATCGTATGTATGTCAGGACGGAAGGCAGGCACTGATGGCATGGGTGCGACAATGCAGTCTGCTATGACTGCATTGACTTATAATAAAAGATATTCGTTCAGCCAGATGATCTTTTATGAGATCGACAGGCAACGAAGGGCTGTGGCGCGTGAGTGGTTTACAATGTATCCTCGATTCCTACAGATGATTTTCAATCATGTGGCTCTGACGCTGCCTCAACGACGCCCTATTCGATACGTGGAAAGTGTGACAAAACGTATCTTTGCACAGTGTCGCACTTCCAGCGCACGAAGCAAGCCTGAGCTGCGTCCCAGGCATACTCCGCTCTTTGGGTATCTTATAAACCCGGAGTATGTGCCTGCGGCAGGGGACGAGTTCAGAGACCCAAGACCACAACAGGCGGCAGCACCCAGGCTGTATCAGCTGCGCCTGCTGTATCTGCTGCTGTGTCAGCTGCAGAGATTGATCTTGACGCCATGTTCGGCAGGCAAGGACTGTTTGATATGGACCGAGTTGATCCATATGAGAATATTCAAGTCTCGGGTCCACAGGCTGACTTTGATGATGTCATGGAAGAGGCTAGACGGATGATGGTAACGCATGAGAGAACGGTTGGGAAACAGAAGAGAATTGTTGACGATGACGACGAGGAAGATGATGAAGAAGAAGCTGTGCAGCTGGTAAGAAAGCGTTCACGTAGGGAAACGACAGGTATGGGTGTAGGAGCTGGAGAAACTTCACGGTTGGTACGTTTTGCTCCACCTGCCTTGTTTGGTATGTCCTTTGTTCCTACCTCTGTGCAGGTATCGAGTACAAGCGCTACGGTTGTTCCCGTAGTGGCTACATCATCGGCTGACATTCCACCGATCACAGCCGTCCAGACGTCGTCTCCAGCAATTGTGTCTCTACCACCTCAAACGCGTACTCCATCGGTGGTAGTGGCACGATTTGTCGACTCTACGGTCACCACTTCTGCAGGGTTATCGGGTACGGTACCACCTGCGACACGCCCTCTTCAGACTCGGAACGGATAGCTTCACTAGAGCGGATTGTAGCTGAGCAGTCCAAGACTATTCAAAGCCTAGTGGAAGCAAATCAACTGCAGGCATCCCTCCTGGCTGAGCACGGGAAAATAATAGATGCCTTGAAGGTGTTCTTGGCATCTCAGGGGGAGATGAGCTGTAGAGGAGATGAGTTGAGGACCAAGCACCGAAACGATCAAGACGATGATCCCAATGCACCGGAAGGTGCAGGTGGTGAGTTGCCAAGAACTTCTATAGCTCTTGAGGCTTCCACAGCTGAGGGGGAGTCTGCATCTGGTGATGATGTGGTAGCTGTTGGTGATGATGTTGAAGTTGTTGATGATATGATTGACGCGCTGAAAGAGATAGACGAAATGTTAGAGGAGGATGAGTTGATAGATGAAGATGATGTTCTGCCAATCGATGAGATTGAAAAGATTGGTGCAGAAATTGTTGTTGAGAATGTGGTAGAAGAAGGAGAAATTGTTGAAGAAAATGTAGAGCATGAGATCCCTGTGGTTGAACAGTCGACTATATGTGAAGATGCTGCGGTTGACAACACTGAGTGGGAAGAACAGCCAAACTGGAAGGAAGGCTGCGCTCAGTGGTTTGTAAAGACGAAGAAGCCTGCAGTACCGACGATGTTCAAAAAGTCGTATAATATAAAGGGATATGCAGAATCAAAGAAGGGAATCATATGCTGGTTGTACGATGAAGAGTTGAAGTTATTTGTGATCAAACGTTACGACGGCATTCAATACTTCAAGAAGATGTTGAAATCCCTGAATACCTTACCGGAGTGTGAGGTGAAAGACTTAGCGAGACTGGGGCTGATAAACAGAAGTGATGATAATATGGCGAGAGTAATTGGGAAAATTGTTTGGAAGGAGGCCATTAGAGACAAAAAGTTTGAACTTCTGAAGCCTCAGAAAGGGAAGTTGGTAAAAGACAAAGATAGAGGGATGAGGGCAGACGGCAAACCATGGATGGTTATGAAATATAAACCAGTCCGTCATTTAAAAGAAGTGCCGATGAAGGTGATGCCCAAGAACGTCTTGAAAGACTTGAAGTGGTGGTACGTGGATTGTGAGACTGCTGAAGCGGTCATGGAGGATGAAGATGAGCAAGAGATCATGAGAGTGTATGATCCTATGCACTTGGTCAATCTGTCTCAAGCTGACTTGCAGGTACTACACGCTAAGAAGATTTTCTACATTCCTGCTTGGAAAGAGGAAGCTAAGAAGTACCAGAAGTTGGTTTCTGTATGTGTTAGACAGGTAGTGCATGCTTGAAGAGATGAAGAGAGAAGACGAAAAATTACAAGACACAAGCTTTGAAGATCAAGATATGAAGCTACTGCCAAGGGGGAGTCTGTTGGTACATAAATGTCAGTAGTTCATAGTCTAGCGTTTGTAATCGAGTCTGTAATGTAATTATGTTTTAGTTTATGATTTTGTATGTAAGCGAAGTTGTCAACAAGTTCGCTTAGGCGAACTTGTTGAACAAGCGAAGTTGTTGACAAGTTCGCCTAGGCGAACTTGTTCAACGAGCGAAGTTACTGACAACTTCGCCTGAGGCGAAGTTGTCGTGTATTTAAGTAACCTACGGGTTTACGTGAAATGAGTTGGTCAGTGAGTGTTTTGTTTAATCACGTGTATTTCAGCAAGTCAGTAGACGAGAGATCGAGTCTGTAATAGACGTGTTACAGGTTATAATATATAACGTGTTCGTTTGTATTGCGTGTGATTGTCTTACGTATTCTACGCTCGTAACTACCTACGCAGGGATTCCGCACCTGCGTATATAGCGATATCCCGTGTAAGATCCGTCCGGGAACCTACATCATGCTTGAAGATGAAAGATACAAGATTTTTGGGATTACAAGACACGTGTTTGAAGATAGAGATATGAAGCGACTGCCAAGGGGGAGTCTGTTGGTACATGATGTCAGTAGTTCAGTGTCTAGTGTCTGTAATCGAGTTAGTTGGATTTGTATTTTGTATTAAGCGAAGTTAGCTCACAAGTTCGCTTATATAGGCGAACTTGTGGAACAAGCGAAGTTAGTGACAACTTCGTCTAAACATGTTAGGCGAAGTTGTCGTCTGTTATATACGGCTAGGTTACGGCTGATTTAGAGGAATCAGTTTATGAGTTGTTCAGAGTTTTTTGTAATCGGTGATCAGTGAATCACGTGTTTCCAGTTGCAATACAACGTGTCTTTGTTTATTGTAACGTGTGTTTGATTGTGTTAACGTGTATCGTCTTCTACGCTCGTATCGTCTTACGTAGGGATTCCGCACCTACGTAGAACGAGATATTCCGTGTAGATCCGGCTGGGAACCTACACTCGACCTGTGAAATAAAACAAGCAAAAAGACATCTGTTAATAGTTCCAGAGGTGCTGCGTGTTTGAATGCTAGCAGACGGATATCCAATGATGTTCTCAGTCGGATGTCGACGATGGATTGGTAACTGTGGAATTTGCTCGACATGCTCGACTGGTGTTGCCTCAAGCTGAACGGTCAAGCTCTCTATGGGATGAAAAACGGTGGTCGCAGGGACGGAAGCACTTGGTTTATGATCAATTGCACCTTCTTCTTGATCAAACAAGTGTTCTGGAGCAATGGGACCTTCCTATAGGTCATCATAAAATGGCACAACAACGGCTGGAACAGATGTTGAGTCGGTGTTACCAAAAGCTTCATTAGGACTTGGATCAACTTGCACATTTGATGCATCAACCTCCACTGCAGAACCTTGATTATCTTCTTCTGAGGGAGGTGTGGGAACGGATTCCACCACACTAGGTTCTGCTGGAGGTGGCTCTGCATGTTCAGGTTGAACATTTTCTTCGTTGTCTGCTGACACATATGAGTCAGTATCTGAATCAGTGATGTCTTCAACAACGGGCATCTCTGTAGAATCAGCAGAGAGTTGCACAACATTGACCGGGGCTTGTTGATTTGCCACGGGTGGTATATTAAGTACAGGTGCATGAGCATCTACATTAACATCTTCAAGACCTCTCAGTACTGCTTGCATAAAAATGGACTGATCATCTCCAAGTTGAACTGGTTCAGAAACAACAGGGGAAACAGTTGGTACAACCGGTGTCACATACATTCCTCGATATTGCTTGAACAGACTTTCATAATCAAACATTCAGTCTGCACCGTTGTGTGCATCAGTAGGGTTCAATTCTTGCCAATCAAGGTTGAAAGACTCCAAAATTACTCTAGTTTTCTTGTTATACACACAATAAGCATTTTTGTCAGCAGAATAACCAACAAAGTAGCACTCATCCGCCTTTTCAGCAAACTTGGAAGTTGTTCCAGCATTGGTTTGGAGTATGGTGCAGGGACATCCAAACGTTTTGAAGAAATTCGCCCTTGGATTAGTTCCATAAAAGACTTCATAAGGAGTTTTGTTCAATCTCTTGTTTAGAAGCACACGGTTCTGGGTAAAGCTGGCAGCATTGATGGCTTCACCCCAGAAAATCAATGGAAGCTTGGAGTATGAAAACATTGTTCTAGCAGCTTCAACCAACGTACGGTTTCGTCGTTCAGTCACCCCATTTTGTTCGGGAGTGTAAGGTGCGCTGACTTGACGAAGGATTCCCTTGTTGTGGCAGAATTCATTCACGAATTTGTTGCAGAATTCTGATCCGTTGTCACTCCTGATACACTTCACTCTTTTGTCCGTTTGATTCTAAACTAACACGATAAATCTGAGTAGAAATTGTGATGTCTCATCCTTGTGTCCTAACAGAAACGTCCAACTGAAACGTGAAAAATCATCAGTAATAACCAGACAATAGGCCTTTCGACCTATTACAAATGGTTGAATTGGACCAAAGAGGTTCATGTGCAACAGTTGGAGAGTGGAGTTTATGGAATTAACAGTCTTGGGTGTGTGAGGAAGTCTGTGCTGTTTTCATTTTGAGCAAGATAAACATCTTTTAGCACAATGAAAGGATTTAACAGGCAAACCCCTCATATGGTCACCTTTAACCAACTTATTCAAGTTCTTAAAGTTAACATGACCCAATCGTCGATGCCATAAGGATGAATCGTTCTTCGAGGCCTTGGACATCAAACAAGAAGCAGCACGCATGGAATAATTACTTCTCATATCCAGAATATAAGCATCATTGTGCCTCGGAGTACGCAACAAAATCCACTCTTCGGGGACTTTAAAACCTGGTTTTAATATAAGACACTCATTTTCTGTAAACAAGGTTGAGAATTTCTTATCACAAATTTGAGACACGCTTAGCAGGTTGTGGTTGAGCTGTTCCACCAGATTGGCATCATCAAAGGTCAACGTGCCATTTGAGACCTATCCTTGTTTTGTTATCTCTCCTCATACGTCACCAACAACGGAAACATGTCCACCGTCGAATGGTTTGATATCAAACAACAGGGACTCATCTCCTGTCATATGTCGGGTGCAGCCACTGTCTAAGTACCAAATACTATTGACAGGCCTTCCAGGCTGACCCTACACACACGAACAACCAGTTAGTGGAGGGTTTCCCGAGACGCACTTGTCTTGGGAAAGTTAAACACAAAATCACCAAGTTTAATTTTGTGATTTCTGAAAATATAGTCTATTGGTGAATCGGAATCAGAAGAACACTCCCTCAAGGAACTTGAATTATGATTTCCTCGGTTTTGAAACGGTTTTCTGGATTGTCTTTGTTTTGGTTTGGGCTTAACCACAAAATCTTCTTGATTAGCTTTAGTAACGATCTTTGAAGGGTTCTTGGGCTTTTCAGCTTCAGAACCCTTTGCTAACCTCTTTCTTTCTCTTTGGGTTAGCGAAAAAGGTTTCTTTAGTTTCTTAGTCTTTTTGGGTCTGAAATCCATTTCATTGGCTGAGGAGTGAGTTTGGTGAGGCATTTCCTTAGCTTTGGGATTAACCTTAGGAAATGTCCGACCAATTGCACTGTTTAGTTCTCATTGTTGCTTGTGCCAGTTCTTGCAATGTCTTGCAAGATGAGAGGGATTTCCACAAACAAAGCAACATTTTCGTTGGTTACACTTATAGATATCATAATCACTGAAGTATATGTGATGTGACATGTGAGCATATGTGGGTGGGTTAACTTGTTTGTAATCTCTGTCTGTTTTATAATCATAAAAATGTGAACGTTGAGTAACAAAATGATTTGAATGCCTAGGTTTTTGTTTAGAATAGTAATAGGCATTATCAAATTGATCATAAAATTGAGAACTATTTTTACAGTTTGTATTTTGAGAAAATGTGGTTTTCCTAGGTGGCACATATTTACAAGAAGTACTTGGTTTTTCATTCTCAAAATTTGATTCTTGTTTTCTTGAATTCTCAATATCAAGATCAGTTGATGAGCAACTAGGACTAGTCTGTTTATCAACCTTAGCTTCTATTGTTTCATCAAAAACAGTTTCACACTCTGAATCGGATGAAGAACATTCAGTTTCATTACAAATATCTTTACAACTGTCATCACTTGAACTTTCACAAAATACAAGATTTGATCCTGACATTAAACTTCCTAACATAGACTCACAGACTTTATTACAAACAGGATTGTTAATTGACTTTGTTAGACCCAAGGTTGTAAAAGTCGTTAGGTGGTCCTAGGTGGTCGACTGGGGAGTCGCGAGTACTCGCGAGTAGTCGGGGATTACTCAAAAAATACCTTCGGAGTACTCGGCCGAGGCGGGGAGTAATCGATCTAGGCGGGGAGTAATCGGGAAGTACTCGGCCGCCTACTTAGGAGTTTTATAACATTGGTTAGACCCACACAAGACTCAAAACGGGGTTCTAACTCTCCATTTTGCTTACAACCCTGGTTAACCTTCCCACATTCACCAACATTTACATCACCTGCTACACAAGATGCATTAATGTTATACTTATCAAATGGTTGAATTGGTATCAGCTGTTTGAGAGGCAGCTGGAACAAACTTCACAGGTTTTGGTATCTTACCAACCTCGTATTCCATTTCCTCGTTTGGAAAAGTATTATAGCTAAAGTGGGGCATGCTAGTAAAATTATCATTCATCGGTGGAGGTACTGATGAATAATCATATCCTAGCTCCGTTTTAACTTTAGTACTTTTCTGGGCTCCAATAAGACCATCCAATTTTTCAGATGATGCTTCAAATCTTTCAACTTGTTTTTCTTTTTCCCTTTTATCAGAAGCATCAAGTTTTAAATTTTCAATTTCATCTTTTAATTCGTTAATTATGTTTTTATAATAAGTAACATCATGCTCCTTTTGAAAAATTTTAAGTTTAAGATTTGCCACATCATTACGATGAGTATTAATTTTCTCAACGTAAATCTTGTCAGCCTTTACATATTCAGCATTTAATTGTCAAAGTTTTGCATTTTCTTTCAAAACTTCATTTTGATTATATCTATAATATGTGACCTTGTTGATGCATGCTTGAGAACATAAATTATGATTTACCTTATCGAGTGGTGATGCATTAGAACTTGCAGCTGAAGACGAAGACGCTTCATTGTTTGAAGTGAAAGCCATGCCTGCCATGTTGAGAGGATTCTGCAGCTCTTGAAATTGATCATCCCAATCCATACCAATTTGGACCTCCATTTGGGAGACAATGGCTCTTGAGTTTGAGCTCGATTGTGTGGATGACTTCCAATTCTTGGAGTTGAGCTGCTTGGCTTCTGCACCTCATGCTTCTTTCCAGCAGCTTTGCTGTTTTCCTCTTCAGTCACTTCAGTTACACGAATATCATTGGCTGGCTTTGGTGGATTCGTGCATTCTCTCGAGAAGTGACCCATCTCACTGTAGTTGTAACATCGTAGCTTTGACTTGTCAAAACTGATCCTCTTCCTGTCTGAATCTTTGAAGCTGTCTTTCCCATACATCTTCATGAAGTTTGTAGCTCTTTGCACGACCATTGCCATCTGGTACTTAATATCCATCTTGTCTAGATCCTTTTGATTGATGTCTCTCATATACCCAATCTCAAATTGTGGTGGTAATAGATTTCCTTGCATCAATTCTTCATGGCTTGACAGAAATGCATGAACTATTGAGATGTTTGAGTCATTCAACATGGGAGTGCTTCACAGTAGCTGGAGCTTTGACTTTGCTGATTCTTTGAAGAAGAAATCCAATGTGCTTTCAAGGCTTGTTCAACAGCAGCATCAACGGCTTTCTGAAAGGAGCTTGAGTTTGATGAGTTTGATGATGCCGATTGATTGCTTGTTGAGATGAAGGCTGTCTTTGGTGGCACGGCTGGAGAGTACTTTGGAGCAGTCACTGGATACACGTTCTGCTGGGTTTTGCTGATGAAAGCAGTTGGCATAGATGATGTAGTGCTCATCCCAACTTGATTTAGAGAACTTAGATGATTGTTCATTCTCATCTGCTCGTCCATTTCAAACGACTTGATAGTAGAAATCAAATCAGTGTTCGCCATTGCGTTCAAATTGGTAGTTCTCTTGATCATGATTGTGTTTGTACTCCAACTATACGGCACAGAATTCATCAACTTGTGGTTAATTTCAGAGTTCGTGATGTTGACTGATGTGCTAAAAGTAGTTTAATATTATTAACTAAAATTACGTTAATCTAGACACTAAGTAATAAATTCTAGACTCTTAAACTTAACTAAACTACTAACCGGCAAGTGAACCGGTTGACTCTAGTACAGCTAAGTAAGTCCGGATATCGAACCCACGAGACTCTTTTAATTACGTATACTAGCTAAATTAGACTCAACTATAGACACGACTATTTATTTATTATTTGTTTAAGGGGGTTTTACTAATAAACTAATTTAAACTAATTGAGGAAACTAAAGACAGCTAAACTTATAACTTGGACTTACTTCCGATGATGATGAACAACCACCTAGGCTAGAATCCCCTAAGTTTTAGTTATGAATTAACCCGGGAGAATACTTAGTTATGGAACTAGGATCGTAAAATAGATGCTTAAGAGAAAACCCGAACACGACCCCTGACCCTTCTCAAGAGACACCTATAGGTTTCTAATAAGTTTTAACGCACACCAGTATTAAAAATCAAGTTTCCCTACGGTCACCTAATTAATTACAAACTAGTTCTTTTATACGAAATCCTACCTTACAGCGCATAAATCAAAGCAGTCTAATATATTCAATTGACTTGATAGACAAAGTTAATAAATCAAAACCTAGACGGACTCCTTACGAAGAACTAAATCTAGCAATCCTGATCAACAATGACCTATCAATAACCTGGCACCTTACAGCTATTTAGGTTAGCAGCACACTTAGGTTTATTTAATTAAATAATATTATTCCTATGATATTATTCGAAATCAATCATAAAATAGTAAAAAACACAAAGTAGATGACCTAATAGAAACCTATCATAATGACAAACAATAATCAAGGCAACTATGGAATAATAAAACTCAACAAACAATCCTAAGCACGCATATGCATCAATTTAATATAATTAAACCTTTTATTAGTTCATAAAACCATAACGATAAATAAATCCCAAGTAAAAATCAAACATCAACAAAGGTTCATCATAAGCCTAGGCAGTCTATAAAGTTTAGCCTAGTATGGTAAAATCAAACAAAACAATAATAAAGGAATTCATGGTGAAAAATAAAGGAAACGAAATATTAAAGGCGATAAGACCCATGGTCTTCGTTCTTAATCAATATGCTCGCCACCGTGTGATTCCAAGCCTCCAAAACCTCCAAAATATCACTTTTAGAGCTCCCAATTTCGTCCCAGTTGGCTAGGGTATTCAGGTTATGTTTAAGGTTGAGTTTAGAGGTGTTTAAATAGGTTTTCTGGGCCTAAAACAGGTAAAAATCGAAGTTTCTGGACTCAGATCGCCGCCGCGCCGCGCGACGGGGAGGCTGATATTGGCCGCACAGCGCTCCGGCAAAGTGGGAGGGGCCGGGCTGACGGGTCCGGTTCAATTCTGATGCGGTCCGGTTCGTTTCCTGATGCTCCGGTTCAATTCTGATGCGGTCTGGTTTAATTCTGATGCTTCGGTTCACCGTTTTGGCTTGTTTTAGCTCATTTTTCGTTCTTTTTAACCACGATAAACCTCCGGAACCTACATTATTCAAATATGTTAGTAATATACAAATTCTAATAAAACCGAACATAAACTAATAAAATATTAAATAAAATATACAAGGGATTTATGTATATTAAGCATTATATCATTGACACTAGCAGCTCTTATTCTAACCGTCAACTTTTCAAACCTCTTCAACAAGATAAACACAGCTTCACCTTGACGATGGTTGAACATATTGAATTCCTCTTTCAACAGGGCTTTCTTGTTTTCTCTAATTTAAGCATTGCCCTCAATCTTCTCAACAAGTGCATCCCACAAACCTTTAGCACTTCTATGTTCACATAGAGTCTCGGTAATCTCATTTGAAAGACAAATGGTCAGAGTGAGGCATGTTCTCTTGTCTTGTTCTAACAGGGCCTTATCATCATCATCGTAGTTTTCAGGAGTCTTCAGTTGTTCCCCAGCTTGAGTGACAGTCACGGGAACATGAGGACCTTGTTCAAAGCATCTCATTAAGTCAGAGTCAATCAACGAGATAAAGTTCATAAACCTCCATTTAAAATCAGCATAGTTATCATTTAGTGTCATATACTTTGGAGGCTTAGTAGGTGTTCCCACTTGGTTCTCTAACAATAAATACCCCTTCAACAGTTCTGAATCAGTACTAGCCATGGTTGCAACAGTCTCAAACACTTAAAAATCCTTAAACAGTTTTGAAATCTAACTCAGACAAAAATTTTGGGCGAAACAGGCTTATGCGACGCGAAAAAGTTTAAACAAGCGAAGCGAAAAATTATCATAAACAGTAATGCGAAGCGAAACTGTTATGTGAAGCGAAACAGTCACGCGAAGCAAAAAAGTCAAGCGAAGCGAAAGACTTATGCGATGCGAAAAAGTCTATGCGAAGCAAAATGACTTTATGCAAAGCGGAAATCTTTCTGATGCGAAAAAGTTCAGTTTTCTAGAAACAATCTTTCTAGGGATCTGTCCACCTAATTTATCAGATCTGGTCAAAAGTTGGTACACTGACTTTTATGCCATGCGATGCGAAATTCCTAACTTATCATTTTTAACAAATTTTAAGCCCGTAACTTTGATTTTAACACTTTTGAACCCAATATTTTTAGATCTAAAGCTAGTACACTTGTTGTTTTTCACAATAACACTTTTTAAGACATGTTTATCAACTTGAGACCGATACTTTTTGTATTTTTTGTTGTTTTTCTTGTTTTTGTGGTTTTTCTTTGCAAGAAGCCTTCTTTTCTTTTCACAAGATCAAAACCCAAGGTTGTGATCCAAAAACCCTCAACTAGTGAGCCGAAGCTCTGATACCAATTGTAGGTCCCGACGCGAGTGGATCTAACAACGTTTCTTGGATCAACCGAGCTTAGTGCTAGCGGAAATCACACTAAGCCACCTAAGAGGTCTCGGATGTTGAGAAGTTATTTTCGATTTTAGAGAGAGAGAGGAGAAAGCTTGAGAGAAAAAGTAGAAAGTAAGTAAGTAAGTAAAAGTTAGGAAGTTTGGCAAAAAGGTGTTTGTTTCTCAAGGCATGCTCCTTATATATAGAGGAGCATGCATGAGAAGTTACTTTATTTCTAAGTGCCCAATGGGCTTGTTTACATTTCCCTTGGGCCTATTTCCTTTGAGCCTAAACATACAAATATAGCAATAAAGCCCAATCAATACAAAAGACTAAATACACAAAAAGGGACCTACCCGACGCGGGTGGATCTAACAACGTTTCTTTGATCAACCGAGCTTAGTGCTAACGGAAATCACACTAAACCACCTAAGAGGTCTCGGATCTTGAGAAGTTGTTTTCGGTTTTAGAGAGAGAGGAGAAAGCTAGAGAGAAAAAAGTAGAAAGTAAGTAAAAGTTAGGAAGTTTGGCAAAAAGGTGCTTGTTTCTCATGACATGTTCCCTATTTATAGAGGAGCATGCATGAAATTACTTAATTTCTAAGTACCCAATGGGCTTGTTTACATTTCCCTTGGGCCTAAACATACAAATATAGCAATAAAACCCAATACATACAAAAGGCTAAATACACAAAAATGGACCTAGCAAACGTAAGAGAATTTTGTTTGGTTTATAATATATGATATATGATATAATGGAATTTTATGCAATTATGATGCTCTTATATTTGTAAGTTACTTTTATATTCTAGTTGCAATATGAAGTTTAGAAATTATGTTAGGTTTTGTATGTAATATGATGTATGTGTTTGAATGTTACACCTGAAAAGGGATATGTATGTGTATGGCATGACCCACATAGGTTGGGCATGCGTGTAGTTCATATGTTGTTAATCACTTACACATACAAATGATGCATATATGTAGGACTATTAAACAATTGTATCCGTGAATAATTCATCTGAAACTGCAAATAGAATTTCGTTTATTATGGCACATCAAAATGTTTAAAAATTCTTCATCTGGATGAAGAACACAAAGAGAATCTGGGATAAAGATATGCTATATTGATTCCAGTAACAAGATGGTTTGATTATCAACATGTTTTGAATAATATAGTTTTTAATAAAAAAAACATTTGAAAAAGAAAAAAATAATTTGATAACTGTTTCATTATTAATTAGTTATTAAATATAAAAAACTGGATTTTTAATAAACTACCCATGCAATTAAATAAATAGAAAAATAAAAGGAAATTATTTGATTGCTTAAGAGGACTTCTCGCACTTCTCGCTGTAAAAGTAACTCTGAAATGAACCAATACCTATATATATATATATTACAATAATGACTCAGACACCTAGGATCACTCTGGCAATGGATCACCCTTCCGCATGAATAATAGAACTTAGGGACCTAGCCCGCCGATCAGAAGAAAGCCCACAACTGAAATGAAAAAACCTTACAGGCAAGACTCGAAGTATCGATGATCTCCCATAAGAAAAGCCATGGCGCTAACATCGAACCAAATAGTTATTTTTACAAATACCGAATATTATATATATATATATATAAACCTTCCTTGATCAACTTCACCAATTACATAAAATCTACCATTTTCCCAAAATTGACTTTTCTGTCCTTGTTACATGGTTTGAGTTATGGATTTTAGGTGGTTGTTGAGATAAGATTATTAAATGCAATTTGATAACTACTGATAGTGAAGCATATACCTGTCCCAAATTACCCTTTTTTTCAATTGGAGAAATGTTTACACCATAAGTAATAATTTAACTGCTATATAGAATATTTGAGGCGATGACATACAAATATTGTCCAAGATTCCTAGTTAACCATGTATGAATTGAAAAGGTAACGGATTTGATCCTTCTGTCACTCTGCCTTCTCCACCGGTTTATCTTTCTTATGGGAATCGCTGATATCTTAAACTCATCGATCACATCTCAAACAGAATATGTTTGTGTGCGAGGTATGCTGTCACATACTATATTTCTGGACTACAATATCTCCTATAAATACATAACACCACCTATACTATGATATACATAAACCAACAGATTTGAAAGAAACAACCCCCATCATATATAAAAGTTCACCAAAATTCCTATTTTTATATGACGAGGAGGGAGAGGGACCCGTTGGTTGTTGGACGCGTGATTGGAGATGTCATTGATAGTTTCAGCAGGTCAATTAACCTTACTGTTACTTACAATGATAGGGAAGTTAGCAACGGGTGCACGCTAAGACCGTCTCAGGTGGTGAACCAGCCCCGGGTTGATATTGGAGGTGACGACCTGCGTGCTTTTCACACTTTAGTATGTTTGGTTTCCTTCTTTATTACTAGTTTATGTTCGCTTTTTAACTCATGAACCTGCACAACTACAACAGTAGATTGAGCATAATATACTAAGCTGACGATAGATACATTATTGATATTTAGGTTATGGTGGATCCTGATGCTCCAAGTCCAAGTGACCCTAACCTTAGGGAATACTTGCATTGGTAAGCTGTGCTTTTCACTGAATTTAATCATTTTAGAATAAAATCTTACAAGTAGAATTCTTAGCACATATATAAATGGCTTTCATGGCATTAAATGCACATAAAGAATACTGATTGTTTATGGTTTTAAATTCTTTTAAAACCTGGCAAAAAAGAATGTTTCTTTTAAGATGTTAGATGTCAAAAACGTAAGGCAAGCATGCATCTGCTTTTGTTGAGTAACTAATTAATTGAGATAAATTATAAGTTACATCTTGGCCACATATAAGTAACTTTCATGTCTTTGAAGTAGCTACCACATAAACAAAAAGGCAATCCTGGATATGCAAAACTTTTGGTTTTAATCTTCAGCTCATTGGCCAACTATTTTCTCCTATATATATAACTTTTAGTGTCTAGATTTTTATACGATGTCGCTGTCCAAAACAATGTGAGCTTTTTTGGTTACATATATTCATCTGTTGTACAGAAAACATTCTTGGAAGAATCAAAATATATACAACTTTCTATGTCATATATGATGTTGTATTCTGATCAGTGTAATCTTTTGTTTTTTTATGACACTTTATTCTCTGCAAACCATATAGGTTGGTGACTGATATTCCAGCGACCACAGGAGCACGCTTTGGTGAGTTGTTTTTTTCTGTCCAGACTATTTAAAATGTTTGCAACTTTGTTATATGCTTTTCTTTCTACCAAAACCAGTTACAAGGCTCTTTAATGGTGCAAACCGCAACAAATATGCATCCAAGACAACGTATGCTCCCATTTAGGGTTTTACTTTAGATTGTTTCTTCATTTTTATTTTCATGTGTGGAGTTAAGGTGAGAAAAGAGAAATATAAATAGCTAATTAATTGTAGATGGTTGAAGAAACACTAATCGACCCCGGGCAAATTACGGATAATCTGGGGGTTAAATAGATGTTTCCCACGAGGGTTAGGTCCGGCAAGATGGTTATTCTTCTGATGACCTGCAAAACAGACACCGTGAGCTCGTCACTGAGAAGGGGGGTACCTCCTTGTGACCACCCTCCGGCGTGAGAATCAGACTAGATTGCTCTTGAATATAAGTGTATATTAAGAGAAATGACTAGAGCAGATATCAGATAATATATGAAGATATAAGATAATGATACCGTTCCAAGGTGTTGGAGTATTTATAGCCGAAGGTAGGTTTCCAAGCAGGTACAGCCGGTTGAATAGTATTCCTGTTCTACCAACTGTGGGCTACGCACGTGCCATGCTGATGGTTGGTGGGTAGGCAGTGGCTGATAGTGACCAGGCCGGCTGTGTACTATTCCTTTTCCACCAACTGCAGGCTATGCACGTGCTACGACAGGTTGGTGAGTAGGCAGCGGCTGATAGTGACATTAAGTAGTAGAGCGTGCTGCTCGTCGTACTGTTGTCAGTGAGCTGTCGCAGCTTTGGTCAGATCTTTTGTCCATACCTTGGCAGGTACAGTACAAAAGATCCTCCAGTAGCGTACGGACTGGCTCATTTGGGCGGGAGTTTTCCCGGCTTTGGGCGGGAGTATTCCCGGCTTGCTCACTCCTTCTTCAGGTGACATTGTTGAATTATTTAAGAGTTAGTGCCTTGTGCGTGTAGCCTTGCCGCGCGGGTAGCCTTCCCTGATGGCTAGTATCCCTTGCTGCGGCGGAGTACGTCGACCATTGGGAGGCTTTTCCTGCGGGAACAGCTTGCGTACTGCGCGTAAGGACGTCACGTCTCTGAGCATGGTGGGTCCTGCGGAACCAGTTGGTTTTTGCGCAGACGTCTCTCTTCAAGGTGAGTCTTGCGAGTTTAGTCTTTGCGCAGACGTCCCTCTTGAAGGTGAGTCTTGCGGGTTCAACTGCGCAGACGTCCCTCTTTGAGGTGAGTCTTGCGGGTCCAACTGGGCTCTGCTGGGACCTACCTCTTCAAACTCACCTTGAAGAGAGACGTCTGTGCAAAAACCAACTGGATCCGCAGGACCCACCATGCTCAGAGACGTGACGTCCTTACGCGCAGTACGCAAGCTGTTCCCGCAGGAAAAGCCTCCCAATGGTCGACGTACTCCGCCTGTTCCCGCAGCAACGGATACTAGCCATCAGGGAAGGCTACCCGCGCAGCAAGGCTACACGCACAAGGCACTAACTCTTAAATAATTCAACAATGTCACCTGAAGAAGGAGTGAGCAAGCCGGGAATACTCCCGCCCAAAGCCGGGAAAACTCCCGCCCAAATGAGCCAGTCCGTACGCTACTGGAGGATCTTTTGTACTGTACCTGCCAAGGTATGGACAAAAGATCCGACCAAAGCTGCGACAGCTCACTGACAACAGTACGACGAGCAGCACGCTCTACTACTTAATGTCACTATCAGCCGCTGCCTACTCACCAACCTGTCGTAGCACGTGCATAGCCTGTAGTTGGTGGAAAAGGAATAGTACACAGCCGGCCTGGTCACTATCAGCCGCTGCCTACCCACCAACCATCAGCATTGCACGTGCGTAGCCCACAGTTGGTAGAACAGGAATACTATTCAGCCGGCTGTACCTGCTTGGAAACCTACCTTCGGCTATAAATACTCCAACACCTTGGAACGGTATCATTATCTTATATCTTCATATATTATCTGATATTTGCTCTAGTCATTTCTCTTAATATACACTTATATTCAAGAGCAATCTAGTCTGATTCTCACGCCGGAGGGTGGTCACAAGGAGGTACCCCCCTTCTCAGTGACGAGCTCACGGTGTCTGTTTTGCAGGTCATCAGAAGAATAACCATCTTGCCGGACCTAACCCTCGTGGGAAACATCTATTTAACCCATAGATTATCCGTAATCTGCCCTGGGTCGATTAGTGTTTCTTCATTGGCGCCATCCGTGCATAAAAGCTAGAACTTGAATCTTTTTCAGTTTTTTTCAAAACTTCTGGAAAGATGGTTAACGTTACTCCGGTCCCAAGGCCAGCGAGTGACCAAGAAACCCCGGTAATCACAACCCCAGATACTGGGAGGAACACCGGCGAGTACACAAATTTTACGAACACTACCCCGGTTACTCAAGCCGGGGCAAGTGCAGTAAATTTTACGAACACTACCCCGGTTACCCAAGCCGGGGCAAGTGCAGTAAACAATCATCCCCTGGGATTCATTGATACCCAGGTGGAAAGACAACAGACGAGGCTCCCCCGCCAAACACTTGAACAAGTTAAAGCGTGGGCGGAAGCACGTCAGAAGGAATTCCAAGCTGAGTTGGACGAACGCTTACGTTCCATCCAACAGGCTGACGAATTTGGAAGCACTCAACAGCTCAACATGAGTAGTGAGTGCGAGTACTCGGAGGAATCCGACACCAACGCAAACCCTCGCCATAGGGCGAAAGGGAAGTGTAAGGAAACGGACTTCCAACCGAGAAGGAATTTCGAAGAAACCTTCAAACCAAGGAACGCTCACGCACCTCGTGGCGTAATGAACGCTGAGCAGGCTAATGCGTGTAGAACCCCAGTTGGGGAAAACACGAATGAAACTGCAGCTTCAATGTTGGAGACTACATACTGCGTAAACAACGAGATTCTGAACCAGGTGAATATCGGCTCGAAAGGCTCGATGACACCCCCATCCCAAGAACATGGAAGGGAGTTCAATTACACAGGTTGCATGTAGATCAATTCCAAACTTGTAAAGAAAAGGCCCAAAGCCACTTCTAATGGAAATGATTCTCCTTATCACATTGACGCTGATGGTCTTACATTTATACTTATGAACTTTCCACACTGATATGCCGGTATTCACCGCATAAATATGGAAAGAAGTCGTTGCGTGTGGACGGCGGCAAAACCCGCATAAACACAAAAAACGACAAACCTCCACGCAGGTCAGTTATAGGTGAAGATTGGTCATCCCACTAAATGAAAGTGACGGTCCTACCCGCACAATCATGATAGAGGAAACTGAACACTAACCTATTGACAACCACGCGTCGAACGGTTAACTTATTCAAAACACTGGGAAAATTGCTAAAATAAACTAAAATATGCATGCGCAAGTCATGTAACGTTTATAACGCAAGTCACAAAGATTCAAAAGTAAGCGGGACTATACCCCTTACCTTGGCAACCAAGTAACTATAAGACAGGTGCGGGTACAGTGTCAAGGCAAAACCCGTCACATACTTAGCACCTGCAGGGAATTGAAGCCAAGAATACCTCGACAACCAAGTAACTATAAGACGGGTGCGGGTACAGTGTCAAGGCAAAACCCTTCACATACTTAGCACCCGCAGGGAATTGAAGCCAGGAATGCCTTGGAATTAAAGTAACTATAAGGCGAGTGCGGGTACAGTGTCAAGGCGAAACCCTTCACATACTTAGCACTCCGCAGGGAATTGAAACCAAGAAGGATCTTCTGGGCCATGCTTGCGGAAAGGGATATAACACCCCCGCATAGCGGGAACGTTGAGAACTAGATTGTTGGAAGCTCCAAGATGGAATTGGTTGTTTAACATAATTGATCACTATGTTTAAAACTACCAAAACCCCGTGGAGAATCTACACAAGTGAAACTCAACGCTCCCGACTTGCGAGGAGGTTACACACTTACCCGCATCATACCCAAAGATCAAGCAGAACAGTGAGAAATTCTGCACGTGACATTAGGAAACCCGCGGGAAGAATCCCCGCGGAGAACCTTAAAACTAAACCCTTTTCAAAACCCCTTGCTCAAGTCCAAAAGTTCACCTCACTTATTAACAATTCATGAGAAGAACATTGGACTGGGGGGACTTGAAGAGGTAGGTCCCAGCAGAGCCCAGTTGGACCCGCAAGACTCACCTCAAAGAGGGATGTCTGCGCAGTTGAACCCGCTAGACTCACCTTCAAGAGGGACGTCTGCGCAAAGACTAAACTCGCAAGACTCACCTTGAAGAGAGACGTCTGCGCAAAAACCAACTGGATCCGCATGACCCACCATGCTCAGAGACGTGACGTCCTTACGCGCAGTACGCAAGCTGTTCCCACAGGAAAAGCCTCCCAATGGTCAACGTACTCCGCCTGTTCCCGCAGCAACGGATACTAGCCATCAGGGAAGGCTACCCGCGCAGCAAGGCTACACGCACAAGGCACTAACTCTTAAATAATTCAACAATGTCACCTGAAGAAGGAGTGAGAAAGCCGGGAATACTCCCGCCCAAAGCCGGGAAAACTCCCGCCCAAATGAGCCAATCCGTACGCTACTGGAGGATCTTTTGTACTGTACCTGCCAAGGTATGGACAAAAGATCTGACCAAAGCTGCGACAGCTCACTGACAACAGTACGACGAGCAGCACGCTCTACTACTTAATGTCACTATCAGCCGCTGCCTACTCACCAACCTGTCGTAGCACGTGCATAGCCTGCAGTTGGTGGAAAAGGAATAGTACACAGCCGGCCTGGTCACTATCAGCCGCTGCCTACCCACCAACCATCAGCATGGCACGTGCGTAGCCCACAGTTGGTAGAACATGAATACTATTCAGCCGGCTGTACCTGCTTGGAAACCTACCTTCGGCTATAAATACTCCAACACCTTGGAACGGTATCATTATCTTATATCTTCATATATTATCTGATATCTACTCTAGTCATTTCTCTTAATATACACTTATATTCAAGAGCAATCTAGTCTGATTCTCACGCCGGAGGGTGGTCACAAGGAGGTACCCCCCTTCTCAGTGACGAGCTCACGGTGTCTGTTTTGCAGGTCATCTGAAGAATAACCATCTTGCCGGACCTAACCCTCGTGGGAAACATCTATTTAACCCCCAGATTATCCGTAATCTGCCCGGGGTCGATTAGTGTTTCTTCAATGGTAAATAAGGTAAAGTCTGCTCAATAGTCTGTAACCCGTTAATTCATTAGTGGGCTGTACGTTTTGATTATTTGTTTATGTTTCGTTATTTCGTTTGTTGGTCTTAGTACGCTAAAGCAATTTACTTTCTGTTTAGTTTTAACCAAGTTTCTATCATCGAGTTAGTTTGTTATTAATTGGATAATATGTCCGTGCGTGAGTGTGATTGTTGATCAAGATGGAATTCAAGAAGGTTTTTATGAATCAGAAAGCCGTTCAAAATCATTGGGCTTAGACAGTCAACATATTCTTTTCTTGTTTACCGATTCGCTTATGCAATCTTTAGCATATATAGGAATTTCAAAAGGATTTCACTATTCAAAGTCACCGAGAATATTATGCCCAAAATTTAATATAAAACTATCAAACAAATACCTAATCAATTTTTTTACACATTCTTTTCCTGATTATTGTAGGTCAAGAAATCGTTTGCTACGAGAGTCCAAGACCATCAATGGGAATTCATCGTATGGTTTTCGTGCTGTTCCGTCAATTAGGTCGACAAACTGTATACGCCCCAGGGTGGCGCCAGAACTTCAACACAAGAGACTTTGCCGAGCTTTACAACCTTGGCTCTCCTGTGGCTGCGGTCTACTTCAACTGCCAACGTGAAAGCGGGTTCGGTGGACGAAGGAGATAAGAAGAGTGACATGTCAATGGATCGATACGAATGACTCTATAAACACATCTGCAACATATTACAATTAATAGCCTTCTTTATATGATTTTATGTTAAACGTATAAAAAGGCTGTATGTTGGAAGAATACTTGCAAAGAAATAAGAACACTTTGTGTGAAGTACTAAGGTCAGGTGTAACTTGTAAGACTACATAAGAATTGAAATGAAATAACCTCATCTAAACGTACACTGACGTTCCTCTTTTCCATTTAGTTTTGGTATATAGTTTTTGAAATTCCTTGATGTTGATGCCCAATTATTTAGCCTTATTGGTCTTATTGTTGTAATCAAGTCGCCGGTAATACCTTGATGTTGATGCCCAACTATTTTGCCGTAAAACCTTCCGGAGACGAATTTTTAGATTTTTAACGCAACAAAACATGATTAATTTGCAGTAGAGTTTGTTATTAATTAATCAAATTGAACTCGAAAACGAAACAAAACACGTTAGATTTCTCATTAAACCGGTCTTACATAATTATATGATTTCTACACAAACGAGATACATAACTGAAATTAAAAAAAGAAAAATACAAGAGTAAAATGCCATTTGGTCCTTGTGGTTTGGCAAATAATGCGAATTTAGTTCAAAAGTTTTATTTTTTGTATATAGACCATCCACGTTTCTCAATTCTTGCCAATTGCATCCAAATCACTAATCCCGTTAAATTGAATCGTTAAGTCAGCGTTAGACATCTTTTCACTCTTTCATTATTATATGAGTAAAGTGCCAAAATCGTCCCTCATGTTTGGTCTCATTTGCGAATTTCGTCCAAAAATATTTTTTTTCGCAATTAGACCCTCGATGTTTCTCAACCGTTGCAAATTTCATCCAAATTGTTAACTCGGTCTTAATTCAACGTTAATTCAATGGTGTTACTGTCCTTTTCAATGTTTGTTTATATCCTTATCCTTATTATTATTATTATGTGTTTGTTCGATGACATATATAACAATAATACATATATAACAATAATAATAATAATACATATATAACAATAATAATAATAATAATAATAATAATAATAATAATAATAATAAATTAATAATGTAACAAAGATGTAAAATGACGATAACATCTCGAGTTAACGTTTTAGACCGAGTTAACAATTTGAACGAAATTAGCAATGGTTGGGAAACATCGAGGGTCTAATTGCGGAAACAAATATTTTTGGACAAAATTGGCGAATGAGACCAAACATTAGGGAAGATTTTAGCGCTTTACTCGTATAATAAAGAAAGAGTGAAAAGACATGTCTACCCCTAACTTAACGTTTAAATTTAGCGGGGTTAGTGATTTGGATGCTATTGGCAAGAATTGGGAAACGTGAATGGCCCATATGCAAAAAAAATAAACTTTTTGGACTAAATTCGCATTATTTGCCAAACCATAAGGATGAAAATGACACTTTACTCAAAATACAATGAAGAAAACCAATGTTTGGTTATGACTGCAATTGGGTTACCAAAGGCGAATCGAAGAAAACGACTGAAGGTGGTAGATGTCGGAAGTTTCAACTGAATAAAACTACTGATGGAGGTGGCCTTCATGGGCCTGCGATCATCTTCTCAATCTTTTCCACATGAAGCTTTCAATTGATAAGCACTAGCCGTCAATGGAAGTGATGGTCACAGGTGGTGCAATGGTGGAGAAAGGGGTGGTGGAGGTGAAGGTGGTGTGGCGGTGGAGAAAAGGATGGTGGTGGTTACCGCAAAGGTAGTCAGATGAGGTGGTGTTAGGTGCATGATGGCTTGGAACTAGTAGGGAGGAGAGGAGGTCAGATTTATGGTTTAAAATTAGGGTTAAGGATGCATATCGGTGATGAAGAGATGAACAAACCCTAGTTGTTGATCAATCTCCTCTCTCAATAGTTAGATCTAACACTCCAAGACAGCGCCCGGCGACATCAACTGTTAGCGGCAACACGGAAAATGTCATCGCTAAAATCCTTTGTCGCCGCTAATAGCTACGTTTCTTGTATTGATATGTATATAGATATATGCATATGTGCATGATATACACATACATACATACATACATACATACATACATACATAGGCTAATATTCGCAACAAAACACTAAATTATTGCGTGAACAAAAACAAAAAGACATAAATCGGTTTACGTTTTTATTATTAATTCATATTATTTTTAATCCCATACTTCTAAATAAAAATGTGTATTTTTTGTAAATAAAGAATCATGAAAATAGTTTGTTCAAATGCTTCTCAATTTTAACCTTTAACTTCAACTTCACATGTGTAGGTAATATTACCTACACCTAACTTACATAGTTATAAATTTACATAGTTAAAAAAAAACAAACAAGCAAACAATTTTCTTCTTAAGTTTTCTTAGTTTACGGAGATGCGAATAAGATATCTTAATCATTTTCTCATATGTACAATTTGTTGTAGATTGAATAACGAGTTTATTTTGTTTTGATTGATTTGTAAAAATTTGTGTTCAGTCTGGAAACAATTATATTAGAATTTTTAATATATAACTAGTGGTGAGCTAAGGAAAAAGTAAAAAGTGAAGGAACAAAATATGGGCCAATGAGCGGGGAGAGAGTTGAAAGGAAATGAAAGGATTGGGTGTCGGCCACAAGATTAATTCAGAATCTAAAGATGAAGAAGTACGCCATCTTACTTACTTTTGTATAAAGAGCTACAAGGAAATGAAGGGATTTCATTGGAGAATTCTCTCCCCCATGGGGATTCCTATTTCATTATTTTCATTCGATCTTCGACATCTACACGATTCCTTTTGTTTTTCCACATACTTCTACGATGCGAATATGAAATAGAAAAATTCTGATAACTAGTTGTTTAATATTGATTTGATTTTTTAAAGGTTTAAACTGATATTTAGCTTCTTTTATTTTTAAACTTGCAATCTTAATGATGTCCATATCTACAAGGTTAAAAATTGTGACTTCCGATAACAATGTGATTGAAGAGGTAGGCAAGGTTGTAAAAGTCATTAGGCAATCTCAGGCGATCGACTGGGGAGTTGCGAGTACTCGGGAGTAGTCCGGGATTACTCGAAAAATACCTACGGAGTACTCGGCCGAGGCGGGGAGTACTCAATCTAGGCGGGAAGTAATCAGGGAGTACTCGGCCGCCTACTCGGGAGTTTTACAACATTGGAGGTAGGGTACAAGACCCACCCAAGTGCCATGGCACTATCATAGGCGCCAAAGTAAAACCGGTCAAGCACCAAACATTCCCTGACACCTTGGGAAATGTAGCACCTAAGATCTTCATAAGCATGATACAAAAAAGGTAGCATCTCAATGAAAAGAATGTCTAGCCAATAAGGGAATGACAATACATGAATAGCAGTACAACACAGCAAATGTCACCATCAGTCAACTACTTTACCCACTAGCTAGGGGAATGTGACCCATAGGTTGTATTAAAATGTATATAATATGTCAAACTAAAAAAAGAAAAAAGATTGAAACGGGTCAAAACAGGTTGACATTTCTTAATTTTTTTTATAGAACGAGAAAAATGGAGGAAACGTTTTAGTGTTTTTTACTTTTTTAGTTTTTGATTTATATTTCGATTTATGATTTTTTAATTATTTTTTTTAATATTTTAGTGAGCGGATTCTGAAATCTCAACTCATTTTGACCCATTCCAAAAAAACCCCATTAAATAATTAAAAAATCATAACTCAAAATATAAATCAAAAAATAAAAAAGTAAAAAAAAAACTAAAAAGTTTCCTACGTTTTTCTCGTTCCACTAAAAAAACAAAAAAAAAAACTAAAGAAATGTCAACCCGTTTTGACCCGTTTCAATCATTTTCTTTTTTTTTTTAGTTTAACCAATTATGACCCATTATATACATTTTAATACAGCCCATTCAACCCCATGGGTTACATTTTCCACCCCTACCCCCAGCCTCCCGAGCGCACTTGGGTACTCCGTGATTGGTGGAATACTTAACACCGCAGGCAATCCATACCGTCTCTCCTATCCAACTATAAATAGAACTCACACGTCAATGGTTAAAGGATCGAACTTTTAAAGCGAGAACACTCACTAGTGTAGCGTGATTACTTGTATTTATTCATCCATCAATACTGATTCTCATGCGCAGGGTGGTTACGAGAATACCCCCCCCCCCTCATTCCCTTTTCGTAACGAGCTCACGGTGTTCTGTTTTGCAGGAGCTTACACGAATATTATCCGAATTACGACAACCATCGTGGGAAAGACTAGACACCAACCTAAGGGATATGTTACTAACTCGCGGGTTAAACTAGTGATTCTTCATTGGCGCCATCCGTACTTTGGCTAGAGCTAGCTATACACAAACCCTTTACGCTCCGCGGCTAAAATGGGTGGGAAAGCATCCACCCCAGCGACAGACAACGCGTCGGCTGTCCAACAAAGGGTCAACACGATGCCAGACACCGTTATGAAAACCAAGACGACGCCGTTAACACAATGAACCAGCCATCAAACTTTACCACAATGGCTTGTACTAGGTTCCGTCACATGAACCAAACGCAAAACTCGCTTCCACCAAGCATCATGGAATGGTGGGAAGCTGAGCAAGAAAAGTTGATGGAAAAAAGGCAACAGAAATTCTCATCAAGATTCCAACTGAGAACTCTGTTCGTTGGGAGCATCAAACAGTCTTGACGAAGACGAGAACTCTATTCATGGGAGCATCAAGCAGTAACGACGAAGAAGAAGAAAATGAATTTGCCCCGCGCTAACGTCGCGCTCCTTGCACTTGGACCCTAAGGAACCAAGAGGGCCAAGGCGGTAGCCAGTTGGTTATTCAGCATCAGCGCTCGCGCCACTTGTCAAAGTACGATGCAGATTTTGAAGATACTCACGAGAAGGCGGATCCCAAGACACGCCAAACAAAAGACTCATCGAATACCACCCAGGTGCCAATATGGACTTTTCCAAGCCATACAGACCAACCGCCTCGGCGGGAATGTCAAAATTTATCAAGCGGGTGGCAGAGGCATCGTTACCGGAGAACCCGAAGATCCCACCAACAGTAGGGAAGTATGATGGTTTGTATAAGCTAGATGACCACTTACAAACCTACATTGCTGTTGGGATGGTCTCAGGATGGAGGATGCCACTTTGGTGTCACATGTTTACGCTAACATTGGTAGGCGCGGAGCACGCTTGGTTTGAGCGCCTTTCAAAAAGGCGGATCGCTAACTGGGATGACTTGGCTAACAAATTCACTCAACATTTCAGCCAGCAGAAACAACATATCAGTGACCCAGCTGACATCCTCAATGTCACCCGTCGAGATAATGAAAGTGTGGAAGATTTTATTATTCAATTTAACAAAGAAGCGCTCAATATCGGCGGGGTAGGAGAAGAACTCATGTGTGCAGCCTTCCGCCAAAATGTCAGGTGCGATGATCTTATGCGCACCCTGACAGGTCAGGATGGAATGCCACAAAGCTGGGACGCCATCATGACAGCAGCCAAGCGATATGCGAGACCAGAGAAGACCTCGGTAGAGATTTACCACCCAGTGATGCGCGAAATGACACCAATCAAGCAGGGCAGAATAAGAAGGCAGGGTCCGTTTGGTCTATGATCAATCTGGGACCCGCCTCATCTGACCAGCACTATCTTGTCGGGCAAAAATGCAAACAAGCAATGGCGCAACAACGCTAGCATTGGACGCCACTCACCAAAAGCCCATCAGAGATGATGCTCTCCGAGGGCATTGAGTTCAGAAAACCGCAGCTAATCAAGTAGCTCGCGAACGTGGACACAACCAAATACTATGACTACCACGATGCGCATGGTCCCACAATCGATCATTGCACCAACCTCAAAGATACCATTGAGAAGTATGTGAAGAATGGGAAGTTGGATCACTTGGCCAAGATCATTCGAGGAGGGGCAAAGCAAAACACTGGGTATGACGGCGGGAGATCAAGAAGTCAAAGATCTTCATGTCAACATGATCCAGGGTAGCGCCCGAGGAAAGAAGCAGCCATAAGTAGAACACGGGCCCCCGAACCGTATGTGGGATAGTTTTTCTTAGTTTGACCAACCATTGAAAGAAGTCTTCCTGAGTTGGAAGAGCAAGAACCCTGACCCAGAGATGTGGATCATCCAAGGCACATTAGCATGGCGTACTCCTCCTGTTCGAACCGGTGTTTGAAACCAAACTTCTCCTTAGGAGGATAGATGAGGCGATTCAGGTGAGATCCAATGTAGATCCAAGAAAAACTAAACTTTACAATCTCATGGGAGAAGTGGTGAAAGATGTAGCATCCTTGAACCAGTCATCTTTCCACGCGTGAAGTGGTGAAAGATGTAGCATCCTTGAACCTAAACTTTACAATCTCATGGGCATATTTCTTTTGATGAATCAAAATCCCATCTGTCTTTTGTTCAACTTTTAGGCCTAAGAAGAATGTCATCTCCCCTAACTCACTCATTTCAAACCGATTTTGCATTACCTTTGAAAACTCTCTACACAGATCATCACTTGTTAACCCAAAAATAATGTCATCAACATACACTTGGACCAGGATCATATCGTTACTAACTTGTTTGACAAAGAGTATTTAATTAATAACACCTCTCCTATAGCCATTTTCCAACAGATGTTCTGCAAAAGTAGCATACCAAGCACGGGGTTCTTGATGAAGACTAGAGAGAGCTTTGCCAAGGCAATAAACATAGTCGGATGATCAGGATCCTCAAAAACTAGTGATTGCATGACATAATTTCTTCCTTCACTTTTCCATACAAGAAAGCAGTTTTCACATCCATCTGATGAACTTTGAAGTTCATATATGACGCATAAGCCAAAAAGATACCGATGGCTTCAAGTCTAGCCACGAGATAGTAAACTTCATCATAATCAAGACCTTCACGCTGTGAAAACCTTTATACCACCAACCTCGCTTTATTTCTTATAATCACACCTTTATCATCCTTCTTATTCCTGAACGCCCACTTTGTACCAGTCGGCTTCTTATTCTCCGGCTTATTCACAAGTCTCCACACATTGATCTTCTTGAACTGTAGCAATTCTTTATGCATAGCTTCAACCCATGAGTTTTCTTTGAGAGTAACACCATGATTTTTATGTTCAAACTGAGAAATATGTAAGACCCCAAATCCCGGGAATCCTACAGTTGGTGATCATACACGAAACTTCCAAAATTCTTAAACCCAAAACAATTCATTTCATTTCGAAAACCATTTCGTTTTATCCAAACAAGTTCATCTTATTAAAATCAGTTCAGAGTAATTAAACAGCGGAATAACAAAAATCAAAATCCCCAAAAACCGGGAAGAGTGCCCAAAACCAAAATTTAAATGTTTAAAGTAATAATGAAAAGAAAACAGTTTGCGTAATTAATCTCCGACTAGATATGCCTTCAACCGTCCAAGTAGTCTCGAGCACGTCCAAGCGGTAAGCATCCTCCTCTAAACCTGAAACTAACACTAACATACACACAAAGTCAGCTTGAGCTGAGTGAGTTCAAGTTTTAATAATTGACATTTAAATAAATCATTCCAAGGGTTTAAATATAAAAACGGGATTATAAAACATTCCAATAGTCTAAAATATAATACGGGATACGAACAGTTAGGCCATCATCAACACTAACTATTCGTACTTAGACATCTATATACATCCATATATTTATGTCCCTATAAATATCATCCAAATAATAACATCTGGGTCGAGCACACGTACAACCCAAACACGTAACATCTCATCCAAGTAATAACATCAGGGTCGAGCACACGTACAACCTAAACACGTAACATCCGATGATGATCATGCCACACGAGCCTCCCCCCTCACGGGCTTTCTAGGGCCCGCCACATGATTTAAGAACCTGAGTAGTATAGTTTGGCCCGGCCAAGATCACCATCCATCCATATGCAAACACAAAGTAGGCATACGCAACATCCTTAGTCGATAACGACTAATTAACATCGCCAATAATTGGCCATAAAATAATGCATGTATAAACATACGTGTATACACACACACACACACACATCATTCCAAAATATACCATACTAAAAGTAAGCCTATGGTCATAAAGTAACACATGCGTATACATACATAAATATCATCTCAAGACATGCTATGATACGAGTAAGTCTATATCCTTGAGCCTAGGCCATAAGTAATATATATAACCTTAAGGAATATATGACCATAAACGAATCTCAAATATCCTAAGGCATAGAATATAATTCACACATAGTTTCATAAGTCCACAAATACAAATAAGGCTATGTAATACCATCCAAAGAGTTTATACGAGTAACACCAGGTAAGATTGTAATACGGTGTGTATGCTAGCCCAAAACTTGAAAAGAGTAAAAAGGGGCATCATGAACTCACCTGACACGAGGCACCAAGTCACCACGAGCTAGAGGGCCCCTAAGTAATTCCACAACTCATGCGCCTGTCGGATTATATACAATAGCTACTAACGACACCGAAGGGACTCATTTATCCTATGAGGCGTTCTAATATGGTTCAAGTTACCTAGAGCCTCGACCTCACCACGTTCAATTAAAAAAGCCCCGAGGGCCTTATATTTACCAAAGCAACCCATAGTTACTCCCTAGAACAAAGAATTCCCAAATTACCCCCGGAAGCACTAGGTGAGACTAATATGTGCATTTAAGAGTTGTTTAGGCACTTAACATCCAACTCAGCCCCGTGTGGACCCAATTTGATAAATTCATAGCCAACAAGTCCACACGACGCTACATGAGTTGAATGGGTCGGTAACTCGCAAGCACAACGCACCAACTATTCAATAAACGCGAATACGCGTTGTACTGACCCGTTTGAGTAACCGACAACCAATTCAGCCCCAATACTTATAAAAATAAATTTCCAACAGCCCGTAACCCGAACCGAAGTCACCCAAACTGAATTGGCCATTAATTACTTCAACACTCGCCTTAAACGCAACAATTCACTATTCTAGACAACCGAATCCTAGCTTTCAATCTACCACTAGTTGACCAATCAAACGAGCACCAAAGTGCACGATACAAAAGTATATTATATTAGACATGCCTAGGAATATTATGGAGCAAAACCTCACTTAAAACATCCCCGAAAGGTACTCGAATGGACAGCCACCGGTTAAGCCTAAAACGAACGAATAGATCAATAACGAGTATAACGTGCAGATTTTAGCATGTAAAGATGTATTTTATTACATAGGAAAACCATACAAATAAATTATCAAATTTTTACCAGGGTTTAATAAATGTCTTAAGTTTATAAATATATTTTTATTATATTTTTATAGTGCACATAAAAATCATAAAAATTCCTCCAACATAGAAAGGTACGTGCAGCTATTTCAGTGCACAGCCAAAGTGTTTTATATGTTTAAAATAATTATCAAACCAAATTAAATGATTCCAATTGGGTTGAATTCTTAACTCAAAATTTGAACTTTCAGAAGTGGAACCAACTAATTTGGACTTGTCAAAAAAGAGTTATGATGTCGGGAAGACAGACCAGAATCCGTCATCCCGAATCAGCTTTGACACTCGATCTTATAAAATCATAAAAACCATTCAAATCTCATCCAAAAGTTACATATTATACCTTTCTGGAAACTAGACTCAAAGTAGAACATCATAGAAACAAGAATCGATCAAAAACATTAAATTTTCATTGAGTTATAGACCGAACAATCAACGAGTACGAATCTGTCAGAAACTGCTATAATCAAAACTCAACCCTAACGTGTTCAACAAAGGATTTAATGGTGAAAAAGAGTTATATTAACATTATAATAACCTTGAATTGGAGTTTGGCACCTCGGGAATGGCTGGAAAAAGGAAAAAACGCAGGTGCGGGGCTGGTATACTACATCAATCGCAGAAGAGAGAAGAGAGGCATGGTTAGGGTTAATTATTATAACATGTTACACTTAGACCCTCGAACTTGTAAAACAAAATGTCTTGAGCCAAAAGGTTAATTAAAATGATTTTCGAGGATGACTAGAAGGTCCTTTAAGATGCCAAATCGGGTCTCGGTTAATGCTTAAACTCTACAAGGCTTGATTCTTTTTTAACGAAAATTACGAAATTTAACGGGCGTTACAAGTCCACCCTCCTTACAATGGGATTCATCCCCGAATCCCGTCGCAACACGAATGAATACGGATGGAGATGAAACCTAATAATCTAATCACACAATAGGACGGTTTAGGGTAAACTTCTACTGGTACCCGAGTCAAACTAAACCGAAGCTTGTATTTCAACAAGTAAAAAGGTACTTGAAAGGATATTACGCTACTACTTGGCTAAAACCATTACACATACGTTCTCGAAGGAGTGAGGGATTGAAGCGGTCAAGTAAAAAGGAAACCCAGAGTTACAGCATGTTACACCTCAACTAAACAATTATGCGCAAAGCGGTTCGAGAGGACGAGAAACAAACGGGAGCATTTAAGGAATTAGAGGAACTTTAACGTTATAAAAACAAGTATTATCCATATCCTATCCCTAAAAAGACAGAACCCTGATACAGTCAAGCACAAGCAGCATTTAGAACATGGAAGGTAAGGGTAACCTGCTAATAACGTTGATCAAGAGTTATTAATCGTTTACTTTACCCGCCCATCCTAAGCACGTCGTGCCCCTAACCGTATTAGCATTCTATCTAACACTTAAGCAATTATTCACATAAGAAAATCTTAAAACTTTTAAACAATAAAATTACCTCTTGACGTGCAGCTACTCGCGGTAGGCATTTCTAGTCCTTTCTATATAGTTCGAGTCCAAGCATTCGGGAATGCTCGGATCCCTCGAACCATGGCTCTGATACCAACTTGTAAGACCCCGAATCCCGGGAATCCTATAGTTGGTGATCATACACGAAACTTACAAAATTCTTAAACCCAAAACAATTCATTTCATTTCGAAAACCATTTCGAAAACCATTTCGTTTTATCCAAACAAGTTCATCTTATTAAAATCAGTTCAGAGTAATTAAACATTAGTGACTTGCTGAATGTCTTCTAGTCGGTCAACTACATAATCCTGAGCGATGGGACCATCCCAAAGATTTTCCATGAATGGGACTTGAATTGCAGTACTATCAGTGGTGTTTGAAGCACCATAAGGAATTTCATTAGCAACAGCATCTTCAGCAGCAACTTATACATCATCGTTTGATGGAGGTGTGGGAATAGACTCTCAACCACACTTGGCTCTAACTGAATATCAACTATAGGTTCGGTGGGAGTTGGATCAATGTTATCAGCCGACATATAAGAAAAAATTGAATCAGAATCTTCATCATTAAGAACCACATTGGTTGTATATGCGGCTTGAGAGACTAGATTAACTACAACAGTTGAGGAGCTGCAGGTAATACAACTGCATTTTGATGACTCCTAGATACATTATCACAACCAAAACTGTCCATGAGCACAAGAATTGAAGTAGACTAAGATATTATAGCTATGGCGAGAGCAACTGCAACTGGAGGGGTAGACAGAACACGGAACTGATTGAACAAGTAGTTATAGTTAAACATCCAATTTGGACCAGTGCTAGCATCTAATTTGTTAAGCTCTTGCCGGTCAACATTGAAGGATTCCGCAATCACCCCTGCTCTTTTGTTGTAAACTCGATAAGCAGTTTTGTTGGAAGCATATCCAACAAAATAACACTAATCTTCCTTTTTAGCAAACTTGGAACCTGACTTGGCATCTGTATGAATCAGAGTCCATGGACATCCAAAAGTCTTGAAGTAGTTGACTTTTGTCTTGGTCTTGTAGTAGACTTCATATGGAGTCTTCTTCAGACGCTTGTTGAGCAGCACACGGTTCTGCACAAAGCATGCAGTGTTGATTGCGTCTCCCCAGAAAAAGATCAACAGTTTAAAGTTTGATAGCATTGTTCTTGTAGCTTCAATCAGAGTTTTGTTGCGTCTTTCGGCAACCCTTTTTGTTGTGGAGTATACGGGGCATTGAATTGACGCTCAATTCGCTTAAAGTAAGTCATTCACCATACGGTTGCAAAATTCCGTTCCATTGTCACTTCGAATACACTTGTTTCTTTTGTTAGTCTGGTTTTCAATGAGAGTCACGAATTTGATCAAGAACTGAGGAGTTTTATACTTTGAGAAGAAAAGTCCAAATAAAATATGAAAAATCATCAGTAACAACAAGACAATAGGCTTTTTAGCCTATCGCCAAAGGATGAATTGGTCCAAATAAATCCATGTGTAGTAGCTGAAGAATGGAATCTATAGAATTAATAGTTTTGGGCACATGAATGAGTTTGTGTTATTTTCATTTTGAACATGAAAACATTTTTCAACAGTTGAAAAAGTCTTAACAGGCAAACCCCTCACATGCTTATCTTTGACAAGTCTGTTCAAATTCTTAAAGTTGACATGACCTATACGTTGATGCCAAAGTGATGAATCGTTCTCCGAGGCTTTAGATATCAAACATGAATTTTTCGTGAATATGAACTTTTCATGTCTAATATGTAAGCATCATTGTGCCTCGGAGTACACATAAGAATTCATTCCTTAGGGACTTAAAAACCTAGTTTTATAATTAAGCATTCATTCTCTATGAACAAGGTAGAGTATTTCTTATCACATATTTGAGAGACAATGAGCAGATTGTGATTAAGTTGTTCGACGATATTGACATCCTCAAAAGTTGAGTTCCATTTGAGACCTTTCCTCTCTTGGTTATTTCCCCTCCCATGTAACCTGCGAAAGATACGAATCCACCTTCAAATGGTTGAACATCAAAAAGTAAGGATTCGTCTCCTGTCATGTGTTGGGTACAGCCACTGTCTAAGTATCAAATACTATTGGCAGGCCTCCTTAACTGACCCTGCACACAATCAGCAATCAACTAGACATAGGCTCCTAAGACAAAGTTCTCTCGGGAAGGTTAACAATAAAATTACCAAATTTTAATTTATATAGAGAAAATAGTTTACTTCCGGGTGAATAATCACTTGAAGAGTGGTCCTTAGGAATCCAAGCAAAAACTTGTTTCTTACGTTTAACAGTTTTTGACTTTGTTTTCTTTATTTTCGTAACAACATCCGCAGATTTTTTAATCTTTGGATTTCTTTTCTTTTTCTCCTTTTTGGTTCTCCAAAAAAGTTTTCTCTTTTTCTTGTTTTTGTTTTTATTAACCTTGGATCTCACATCCATTTCACTGGTTTCACTTTGAGTTTGATCAGTCCTTGACCTAGGCTGCTAGCAGCTGTTGATCTGGATTGATTAAACTACTTTTGCATATCTCTTTATTGCCTAAACCATTTCTTGCAATGCCTTGCAAGGTGAGATGGATTACCACAAACAAAGAAGCATTTCCTATTTTGAACACCACAATACTCATCAGAACTATAAGAATTTTGATAGGATGGAGTAGGTGATCTCTGGAAGGATGGACCATGATTGTGTTTCTTGTCGAATTTCTAACCCCGATCATTAAAAGCAATTGTGTAAAAAGACTCAACATTAGAACGTGTTCCATGGCCATAGTAGTTGTTATCAGCTAAGTTGTAAGATTTAGAATTTCTAATGTGATTAGTTGTTTGAGAAAATGATCTTTTGCATGGTAGAACATATTCATTTGAAGTACTTGCTTGATTAACATTTACAGATACTTTGTTTTTAGGTGAAATATCCTCAGTCTCATAATTTGATGATGAACAACTTGGTATGTTCATATCAATATTTTCATTTAAATTTTCGCAATTTACAACACAAAAATCATTAGACAAATTAACACAATTAACAGTATGAACAATATCAATATTTTCATCCAAAATATCATGAACAATGCCAACATCAACATTGTCACAATTTACATTAATATCTGAAGATGAGTTTAATGTATTTTGCATGGAAACTGATTTATGATCATTACAGACAGAGTTGACATTTAGTTGTTATGAATCCATATCACACTCAAAAAGTGAATTTAAAATGCCATTCTTTTCACATCTCATGCCATCTTCCAATGATCCCTTATCTCCTAAACCACCTGCTGAATAAGATGAGCTACCATTAGTACTTAGTAGTTCATTGATTGGATCAACAGAAAAAGATACCCCGTGGACAAATATGTTAGGCTTTAGTACATGACCAATTCCGTATACCACTTCATCTTCCGTAGGGGTGTTAAAACAAAAGTGGTGTAGTGGTGTATAGTTATGATTGAACGGTGATGAACAGCTTCATATTGATATCCAAGGCCCCTCTTTTGTTTGACCCCCATTTGTGAACCAATAATAATGTTTAACTTATCAGAGATCATCTCAAACTTATCTACAGTTATTTTTCTTTTTGAAAGATCCACTTCAAGTTTTTCAGCTTTAAGATTTAAAGCATTTACATGTTTTTTGCGTCATTTGAGACAAAATCAGGTACACCTTAGTATTTATTTACCGAATAAACGATTAACCGTTTATTGCGTATCGAACAAAGGAATAACCAAACGGGTCTGGTTATGACCCGGATATCCCGGGGGGGCATCTATAAGTGATATGCGTATATTATAAGCTAACATATTGGTATTATGGCTTTAGTACAATAGCAAACAAGTTAAACGAAAAGATATTAACTACCCGCTATGACTTTAAACGCGAAAGTTAGTTCCAAAACAAGTATTTTATCATCCGTTAAGCCGAAAAAGATCTACAAAACACTTAATTGAGATATTTTAAGCGATCCATGAAAATATTTTGGATTTTTACAACCAAATAGTTGTTTTTCTAAATTTACAAGAAATTGGCCAAAAAACCCTCGTTTTCGCGTTGTTTGTCGTACTCGATATATTTTTCTCGCCAAAACCCAAACCTGAAA